>NW_025283603.1:0-1168 GCF_018294505.1 Triticum aestivum
GCCTCCCACTATTACGTATGTACTGTATCCGTTGGCAAGTACTCTCGTGGATAAGGTTAGCGCCAACAAATAGGCCATGATTCAAGCCGAGCTGATGAACTCCAAGCTGAAGGATGCACTCAATTCAAGTGAGGTTCTGAAAGCTCATATCCGAGTAAGTACCACAGTAAGTGTCGATCATTTGCAGTGGTACGTTCAACTTTTTGACTTGCCATCCGAGTAGCGTCTGATATGTTTTCTTCCAGTGGGGGCACGTTCAATCCAGTCACTAGGTGTAGCCCCCGAGACTCACTACTGGAATTTTCTTATACGCTGGGTGTTAGGCTCTTTGCCGAGTGCATTATGTCGGGCACTCGGCAATAGTATCTTTGCCGAGTTCCTATCAAAAAGTACTCGGCAAAATAGCAAAACTCGGCAAACAGGTACTTTGCCTAGTGTCGTGGACAAAACGCTCGGTAAAACAACAAAACCTGGCAAAGGGGGTCTTTGCCGAGTGCTACACTCGGGAAAAGGGGATCTTTACCGAGTGTCACACTCGGCAAAAGGTGGTCTCCGCTACGCTTCATGGTTTTGACTATGGAGGTTGCATACGACCTCGGATGAAGATGGTCCAAAAATAAAAGTTGTTCATTTTGACAAGACGAATATTTCTCATGTTGAGAACTTTTTCATTTGAGACCATATTAATTACACTTTTGCCATGTAAAAATTTAGTCTCAAATGACTAAGGCGATGATCATATTCATTGCAAAGTTTATCATATTGTGCCCAAACAAGACACATGTGTGTATCTTGCCATTATAAACAATGTTGCCAAATAAAGTTTTCAACTTTCTGTACAATTAAATCTTTTTTCATTTTCTAAGTGTCAAAAATGGGTATTTTTGTGAAGCAAGTACAAAAAATAGGGTGCAAAATGGCACCACTTCAATTTTCACCATAAGTAGAGCATATTTTATGCATAATTCCCAAGTCGCGTGGATTTTCTAGATCTCTAGCTACTTTCGCACATTTAAATGTCTTTTCGTTGGTTTCCGGAAAGTAATTCAAATTTGAACTGCAAGTGTGTGGTAGCTCTGTCCTAAAAATTAGCCAAAATTACACAAGTAGTCATTATATCAGAGAAGCACTTAGAGATTTAAGAGATTCAACCCCTTGCAATGAATAG
>NW_025283604.1:0-1168 GCF_018294505.1 Triticum aestivum
GAAATCTACATGCTACAGGAACTTAACATAGCAAAACTAGGCATAGTAGTGTTCTACTAAATGCACATGACAAAAGTCCCTTACTGACCATAAGCCAAAAAGGACCAGAAGATATGATGGCAAGCATGTAAACATAGCAAGTTTCGTTATCAGGTTTCAGACTTAGCAGAAAACAGAGCATGGCAGAAATATTAATATGTAGGCCTCTTTGTGAGCTTGATGCACTCACTACAGAGCAATGCATGACAAACCAAGCATACCTACAGCAAGATGGCATGTTTATGAAGCTATCCATGGCAAGAACAATTGCATATCATGTATGGATAAACTACAATAAGCTTGGCAAAAATGCATATCATGTTAAGAATCTGCCAGAAATATTTTATAGCAAAAGTAGAGCAAGATTGAGTCATGCTATGGTACTCTAAAATTGCAAACAATTGCAGGAATGGATCAATTACAACTATATCTACAAAACATCCTTAGTGAACATCTCCAAAATATGCATGGATCTCTCTGTAGCATCAAGTTTACATGGCAATAAAATTACAGCAGACAAGGACTTAGAGAAATCACTAAGTCCCTGAAATCAGAAATATTACGGGGCCTACTTTGCATGCTTGTGCTAGTCACCACCTAGATCACAAAAATACATGCTTGTGCTAGTCACCACCTAGATCACAAAAATACATGGACTACACCACTGGAAAGATGACATGGCATACTTCAAAACACATGTAGACCTCATTCTCAAAAGATGCACAGATTAAATGATACAAAAATGACAAATCTCCAAGTTCTGATAAGAACCAGAGATTAACAGCAACTAGCCCTCTTCCAACGAAGATTTGGGCATCAAGATGACCTCTAATGAACATGGTGCAATTGAACAAAATGAAGAGCATTACGAGACGAACAATTTGACATATTATACGCGCGAATCGGAGCTACATGCAAGAAGTTATCGCATCGGGAACAGAGCAAGATACTGAGAATTTTCCAACACTTAGAAAAATAAACGGGGACTCGGGAAGTCAACGGGCAATACCGATCGGATCTGACGCGCGAGGACCGAGGCGGGGCCGAGGGAGGTTGCCGGCGGCGAGGGAGGAGGACGGCGGGGCCGACCGCGGCGGGGCGGCGCCGGCCGGCGGGGAGCCGCGGCGAG
>NW_025283605.1:0-1168 GCF_018294505.1 Triticum aestivum
GTCGCATCGGCCCCTCATACATGTGGGGTGGTGTTGTGGCATGTCCGAAGAGGCGGCTAGCGTCTCCGGGGTGTGGCCCCCATCAAGGAAGAAGCCGCCGCCGGCACCTGGAGGGGGGAAATGGATGCGTCGGGTCTAGACGGAGGGGGTGTAGCTGTGGGTTTGGCCCGGATGTTGCTTCCAGGTGTCCCTCTGTGCTGACCTGACACAACTGGGTGGAGAGGTCCACTGGTCAAAGCCCTTCCGTGGAAAGTCAAAGGGCTAGATCTCGTGGTCAACCGCTCCAGGGTTAGGCGGGAAGGGGGCTCTGGGGTAGCAATGCCACCGGAGTGTCGCACCGGCCCCTCATACATGCGGGGTGGTGTTGTGGCATGTCCGAAGAGGCAGCGTGCGTCTCCGGGTTGTGGCCCCCTTCACGGACGGCGATGACATAGTAGTAGACGTTCTGCGGTAACGGTGCGGCGTGAATATTATTAAATACTCGAATCGCGATAAAAGCATGAGTTTTTTACACGACATGGGCACATCTGCTATAGGAGCAACGGTAATTTTTCATAATTTTTGGTGATGGAGAAGTATCCGAACACTTCCCTCTATGCGGATTGCCCTTCACATGTCTACGACTGTGGCCGGCAGCCTCCATGGGCTAGCATGCCGCCAATCTTGCGTGCATGGCTTCTCACAAGTCTGAGTGTGTTGTGGTGATCACAAACGCCCGGCACGCGTCTCCGAGGCGTGGCCCCCCTCACGGACGGCGAAACCCCCGGCACCTGGAGGGGGAAACGGACGCGTCGGGTCTACTCGGAGGGGATGTTGCTCTGGGTTTGGCCCGGATGTTGCTCCCAGGTGTCCCTCTATGCTGACCTGATACAACCGGGTGGAGAGGTCCACGGTTCGAAGCCCGTCCGTGGAAAGTCAAAGGGCTAGATCTCATGGTCAACCGTTCCAGGGTTAGGCGGGACGGGGGCCCGAGGGGGGCGTGGGTAGCAATGCCACCAGAGCTTCGCATCGGCCCCTTACATGTGGGGTGGTGTTGTGGCATGTCCGAAGAGGCGGCTAGCGTCTCCGGGGTGTGGCCCCCCTCAAGGACGGCGCCACCGCCGGCACCTGGAGGGGGGAAACGGATGCGTCGGGTCTACACGGAGGGGGTGTAGCTGTGGGTTTGGCC
>NW_025283606.1:0-1168 GCF_018294505.1 Triticum aestivum
TGTTGGGTTGGCGTATTTCGAGATTAGGATTTGTCACTCCGATTGTCGGAGAGGTATCTCTGGGCCCTCTCGGTAATACACATCACATAAGCCTTGCAAGCATTACAACTAATATGTTAGTTGTGAGATGATGTATTACGGAACGAGTAAAGAGACTTGCCGGTAACGAGATTGAACTAGGTATTGGATACCGACGATCAAATCTCGGGCAAGTAACATACCGATGACAAAGGGAACAACGTATGTTGTTATGCGGTCTGACCGATAAAGATCTTCGTAGAATATGTAGGAGCCAATATGGGCATCCAGGTCCCGCTATTGGTTATTGACCGGAGACGTGTCTCGGTCATGTCTACATTGTTCTCGAACCCGTAGGGTCCGCACGCTTAAGGTTACGATGACAGTTATATTATGAGTTTATGCATTTTGATGTACCGAAGTTTGTTCGGAGTCCCGGATGTGATCACGGACATGACGAGGAGTCTCGAAATGGTCGAGACGTAAAGATTGATATATTGGAAGCCTATATTTGGATGTCGGAAGTGTTCCGGGTGAAATCGGGATTTTACCGGAATACCGAGAGGGTTACCGGAACCCCCCGGGAGCTATTTGGGCCATAGTGGGCCTTAGTGGAAAAGAGAAGGGGCTGCCCTAGATGGGCTGCGTGCCACCCCCTTCCCCTAGTCCTATTAGGACTAGGAGAGGTGGCCGGCCCCCTCCTCCTCTTTTCCCCTCCGAGGAATCCTAGTTGGACTAGGATTGGAGGGGGAATCCTACTCCCAGAGGGAGTAGGACTCTCCTGCGCCTCTCCCCCTTGGCCGGCCAGCCTCCCCTCCTCTCCTCCTTTATATACGGAGGCAGGGGCACCTCTAAACACACAAGTTGACACAAGTTGATCCACGTGATCGATTCCTTAGCCGTGTGCGGTGCCCCCTGCCACCATATTCCTCGATAATACTGTAGCGGAGTTTAGGCGAAGCCCTGCTGCTGTAGTTCATCAAGATCGTCACCACGCCGTCGTGCTGACGGAACTCTTCCCCGACACTTTGCTGGATCGGAGTCCGGGGATCGTCATCGAGCTGAACGTGTGCTCGAACTCGGAGGTGCCGTAGTTTCGGTGCTTGATCGGTTGGATCGTGAAGACGTACGACTACTTCCTCTACGTCGT
>NW_025283607.1:0-1168 GCF_018294505.1 Triticum aestivum
AACTAAATCATTGTCTTGTTTACCTAGGATGGTCAACACGCGCGCCAACCCTGCTTCTCAAGAGCAGGCCGAAGGCAGTGAAGCCAGGAATGAAAATCTGCCTCATCCTCCTTCACTAGCCGAGGTGATGATGGAAGCTGAGAGAAACAAGCGGGAGACAAACCGTTTGTTGGAGCGTATTGAACAGAATACAGCACACCATCAGAGGGCTAACGTGGTGTCACTCAGTGATTTTATCAAATTGCATCCACCCACGTTCCACCACTCCGTCGAGCCTCTCGACGCTGATGACTGGCTTCGCAGTATCTCTCACAAGCTGCGTTCCGCGCTGGTAGCTGAGGCTGACAAGGTCACCTTTGCTGCATATCATCTTGAAGGCCCCGCCAGTCTTTGGTGGGAGAATTATGGAGCTATGCGCCCAGCGGGCCATGTCACTACTTGGGCTGAGTTCAGCGAGGCTTTCCGTGAACATCACATTCCGGAGGGTCTCATGGACCGTAAGCGTGAAGAATTTTGCAATTTCACCCAAGGCCGACTTTCTGTGGATGTCTATAGCAGGGAGTTTGGTAATCTTGCACGATATGCAACCGAGGAAGTTTCTACTGACGCCAAGAAGCAAGCAAGGTTCCGTAAGGGCCTTAGTCCTGAGCTTCGCCGCGACCTCCGTCTGCATGAGTGCACATCTTTTTCGAAACTTGTCAACAAAGCCATCAGTGCTGAAACTGGTCAGACTGACTATGACGCAACACGCAAGCATGGCCGTGATACGGGTTCCTCATCCGGTGCTGGTCCTCAGAAGCGCCGCGTGTGGGTACCCAACACCGCCCTGCCACCCAGGTTCACACCGAGGCCATCTTTCCAGGCGCCTCGCCCCGCTCAACAGTCTGCTCCAGCCAAGCCCTATGGGGGTCCATCCAATAATGCTCCTCCACGTACCAGTTCCGTGACTTGTTTCAAGTGTGGGGAATCTGGTCACTATATGCGTGAGTGTCCCCAGACCAACCCCAATCAATCTGCTAAAGCTGTTGGCCGTGGCAAGCCGACAGGGAAGGTGTTCCATGCCAAACCGGTCACCGCTTCACGTGGCCATGTCAATTGTGTCTCTGCCGAAGAAGCTCAAGAGGATCCCAACGTCGTTCTCGGTACGCTTCTTGTTAATTGCCACCCG
>NW_025283608.1:0-1168 GCF_018294505.1 Triticum aestivum
GTTATCCCTACGACTCAAATCCACCGAAAAGAAACGAAGGAAAATAATCCGTTTAAAGTGAAGTCCTTGAGGGGTAGCAATCACATAGTGCCCTTATATTAGATCACCTGAAACGCTTAGTGCACACGATTAGTCTGCAAACATATTGTCAACAATCACCAAAACTACTAAGGGATAAATATGCCCTTACAATCTCCCCCTTTTTGGTGGATTGATGACAACACGGGATTTGCACAAAAAGTAACTGGAATTTAAGCAAAACCTCTCCCACAAAATATAGACCGGCTCCCCCTAGAGGTGTGCACCAAGGAAATTAGCATGAAAGGCTATGTGCACATCTATAGGATCAAACTCCCCCTATATTTTGTAGACAGGCAACATCCTTGCATATAAGAATAATCAACAAATACATCTAAGCAATATAAGTGCTGGAAATGAAGCATCTCACAATATAATAGGGTACTTGATACTAAAGTAGATAGGATAGGGTAGTTCACATATGTCTTACACCATATGGTCTTGCTCACAGCCGAAAGAAGGCGAATGAAAACGAAAGAACACAACGAACACGAGACACGAGACACGAACAAACACAAACACGCAAACATAAGACCTAAGGCAAATCCCTAACTCTACCCCTTTCGCAGCAAGACACCAAAAGGGACGACACGAAACACTGTCAGATTTTGGGGTCCGGCAACCCGTGAGAGGTTCGAACACTAGGATGCGTCCGGAGATCTCAACCTGCCCAGCCTGCCTACTCGCGATCCTCCCTAGCCTAGCGCACAAAGCTCACAGAAACACAAAGAAACAGATATTTATACTAGTCTGGGCCACCGTTGTGGTGTAATACCCTACTCTAGTGTGGTGTGCTGGATTGCCTCGAGGGGCTATGGATGAACTAGTTACAAGGAAGAACAAGCCTCAGGAGGTGAGGTGTTCTTGAGCTGATGTGGTGCTCTACTTGCTCTGATTTCCGTCAGAATGGATCCCCCCTCTATGGTGGTGCCTAAGTCCTATATATAGTGCCTTGGTCCTCCTCCCACATATGAGAAGGAAGGGATTCCACAATGACGGGATTTGAAAGGGGACAAGTAGTATAGTCTATCCTGACAAAAGTAGTCTTCGCCTGCAAAATGCCTCTGGTCGTGACGCTGCGGTGGGCTCG
>NW_025283609.1:0-1168 GCF_018294505.1 Triticum aestivum
TAATTTGCGGGTCGCTGGTCGGTCTGCGAGCGGCTCGGGCGGCGTTGTGGGACAAAAAAACACAGCTCGTGCGAGCTCGTCTCCAACGTGCGCGCTGGAGGATGCATGACAGCATGAGCACCCGAGCCATTCCTCGTTCATCGGTGGCAAAGGCACCAGTGGACAAAAGGGTCGCCAATATTTTGGCTACCCCGGGCAAGATCCAAATAGCCCCTCCCAACAGATTCAAATCCCTCATTCGCCATGGAATTTTGCCATGTGTTGTTTTCATGGACTAGCAAGATGCCCGTGCATTGCACGAAACATCAAGATGTATTTTTTTTACAAACTCCTGCATGCATGCAAGGGATAATTAATGTCCTCCTTTGCTAGTACCACGAGGCAAACACCATTAATATTGCATCGATTAGTGTTAGTGTCCTTGTATATATGCAAATTGTAATTTTGATAGTGGCCCCTTGTATATAAAAATGAAGGGAGAAAGATGAGAGATAAGATGAGGAGGAGTGGGGCGTGGTGGTGACTGGTGGTTGGACTGGGCGGAGGCATGGGGATGGACGGCGTGTTATGTCTAGGTTTGTATCTCTCTCACACACACCCACGTAGGCGGGGGACATGCACAAAGAGAAGAGGTGCATGCACGGCGCACGTACTCCCGTCTCTTTCCCATCCACACCCGCGCGGGTACATGATGTTGGAAATATGCCCTAGAGGCAATAATAAAAGGATTATTATTATATTTCCTTGTTCATGATAATTGTCTTTTATTCATGCTATAATTGTATTATCCGGAAATCGTAATACACGTGTGAATATATAGACCACAATACGTCCCTAGTAAGCCTCTAGTTGACTAGCTCGTTGATCAACAGATAGTCATGGTTTCCTGACTATGGACATTTGGATGTCATTGATAACGGGATCACATCATTAGGAGAATGATGTGATGGACAAGACCCAATCCTAAGCATAGCACAAGATCGTGTAGTTCGTTTTGCTAGAGCTTTTCCAATGTCAAGTATCTCTTCCTTAGACCATGAGATCGTGTAACTCCCGGATACCGTAGAAGTGCTTTGGGTGTACCAAACGTCACAACATAACTGGGTGACTATAAAGGTGCACTACAGGTATCTCCGAAAGTGTCTGTTGGGTTGACACGGATCGAGAC
>NW_025283610.1:0-1168 GCF_018294505.1 Triticum aestivum
AAGACCCGGAATTTGGGAATGATCCAAGGAACATCGTGCCGGGCACGAGCACCGATGGAGTCAATCCGTTTGGCAGCCAGAGAAGCACACATAGCACCTGGCCCGTGTTTGTGTGGATGTACAACCTTCCCCCCTGGTTGTGCATGAAGAGGAAGTACATTCACATGAGTATGCTAATTGAAGGACCGAAACAACCAGGGAACGACATCAATCTGTATCTGGGGCTGCTGAAAGAGGAGCTTGACACGCTGTGGAAAACGCCAGCCAATACGTGGGACGCTGTAGAGAAAGAATATTTCCCTATGAGAGCCGCGCTGCTCATGACGGTGCATGACTATCACGGTTACGGATATGTCGCGGGGCAGGTGGTCAACGGATTTTCTGGATGCGTCAGGTGCATGGATGACACAACGTATCGCCAGCTAGATAGAGATCACGGGTCTTCGAAAACCGTGTTCATGGGACATCGAAGGTGGCTTCGCGACGATAACCCGTGGAGAAAACACAAGGATCTGTTCGATGGTGAAACCGAACCCCGAGGACGCCCGCGTACGAGGAGCGGCGAGGAAATAGACGAGCTGTTGAAAAAATTGGAAAGACTGCCCACTGCCGGGAAAGAAGCAAAAGGCGCCAGAGCCGGGAAAGAAGCGAAAGGTGCCAGAGCCGCTGCTGAAGGTATGGAAAACGAGGTCTGTTTTCTGGGACTTGCCGTACTGGAAGATCCACTGTGTGCCTCATAGCCTTGATGTCATGCATATCACAAAGAACGTGTGCGAAATTCTGCTTGGTACCCTGCTCAACATGCCAGAGAGGACCAAAGATGGGCCGAAAGCAAGGGCAGACTTGAAATCAATGGGCATCAGGCAGGAGCTTCACGCTATATATGATGATCATGATGATGATGATGATGATGAGGCGAAGCAGGACACGGAAAGTCGTCACAAAGGCAAAAAGGCCAAGAAGACCGGAAATGACTACCCTCCCGCGTGCTTCACTCTAAGTCAGGAGGAGATCGAGCAGTTTTTCACCTGCCTCGTAGGAGTAAAACTTCCTTACGGTTACGCGGGGAAGATAAGCAGATACCTAGACCCAGCGAAGCTGAAGTTCAGCGGGATGAAGTCTCACGACTGTCACGTGCTGATGACGCAGATACTTCCAGTTGAAATCC
>NW_025283611.1:0-1168 GCF_018294505.1 Triticum aestivum
AGGAGCTAAAGGTAGACCAAATGCTCTCTCAAGTCCTATCGGCCACTGATACGACTCTACGCACACTTGACGATCGCTTTACCTAGAACAAGTATGAAACTAGAAGTACTTTGTAGGTGTGATAGGATAGGTTTGCAAGATAATAAAGAACACGTAAATAAAAAGTAGGGAATGTTTAGATAAAGATGCAATAAAGTAAATAAAGCGAGTGTGTAAAAGTGGTGGTCGGAGTTGTGAAAGTGTCCCTAAGCAATTGACTACATACTAGACCGATAGCAAGTTTTATGTGGGAGAGGCATAAGCTAACAAACTTTCTCTTCTTGGATCATATGCACTTATGATTGGAACTCTAGCAAGCGTCCGCAACTACTAAAGATTCATTAAGGTAAAACCCAACCATAGAATTAAAGCATCAAGTCCCATTTATCCCGCATGCAACAATCCCCTTACTCGGGTTTATGCTTCTGTCACTCAAGCAACCCACCATAAAAGAATCATGAACGTATTGCAACACCCTACAGCGGGAATCCCTCATGCTTGCGCGACACGGAGGGCACAATAGGACAGCAACATAACCACAAGCAAATTAAATCAATCATAGCAATTCAACAACCACCAATAGGACAACGAAAATCTACTCACACTACACCATGACAAAAATTTAAGGGCAATTAACTGTCGGAAATGATCAAGAATTGAGGTCAATTAACTGCCCCCAAAGCTCTCTATGCCGGGTAATATTATGCGGGTCAACATAACTGCCGGGAATGGTGGAGTCACACGGGCAGACAACCTGCCGGCATCTTCAGGGTCAGCCCAATTGCCCTAAATTCCATTTGAGGGCGAAAACACGGCCACTAACCAAGTTAGCGTGGCGCGCGCACGAAACAATTTTTTTTTGAGAACTCTCGCCCAACTTTATTCATTCAAAGATAAGCGACATAGGTACACGGTTTGGGTCATGAGGGTTGCCCAACCACACATGTCTACCTATTCCAGGAGTACATGCAAACTTGGAGAGATTATGAGCCTCATAATTATGGTTCCTACGCTCATGAACAAAAGAGAAAGAATTAAAACTATTACAACGAAGCATTATTTCATGTATAAGAGCAGCGTTGGGACCTCCCGTCCCTCTGTTGATATCATTGACCACTTCTTGGCAATC
>NW_025283612.1:0-1168 GCF_018294505.1 Triticum aestivum
CATTATCCATATCTTTTTTCTTTTGCATCTCACATAAATCAACAAAGTTGTTTAGATGGGTAGCGGCATCTTCACTAGGAAGGCCGGAGAATTGATCTTTCATAACAAGATTCAGCAAAGCAACATTGATTTCACAAGACTCAACATCATTAAGAGGAGCAATTGGAGTACTAAGGAAATCATTATTATTGGTATTCGAGAAATCACACAATTTGGTATTATCTTGTGCCATGGAAACAAGTAATCCAACACACAAGCAAACAGAAAAAGGGCAAGTGAAAGAGAGAGTAAGAAGAGGGCAAGCGGAAAAGAGAGGAGAAGAAGGCAAGCGGAAAAGAGAGGAGATTGGGAAAGAGAGGGAGAATAAAACAGCAAGGGTGAAGTGGGAGAGAGGAAAATGAGAGGCAAATGGCAAATAATGTAAATGCGAGGGAGATGAGTCTGTGATGGGTACTTGGTATGTCTTGACTTGAGCAAAGAGCTCCCTGGCAACGGCGCCAGAAATCCTTCTTGCTACGTCTTGAGTTTGCGTTGGTTTTCCTTAAAGAGGAAAGTGTGATGCAGCATAGTAGTGTAAGTATTTCCCTCAGTTTTTGAGAACCAAGGTATCAATCCAGTAGGAGGCCCCTCACAAGTCCCACACACCTAAACAAACAAAGAAAGAACTCGCAACCAACGCGATAAAGGGGTTGTCAATCCCTTCACGGCCACTTGCGAAAGTGAGATCTGATAGAGATAATATGATAAGATAAATATATTTTTGGTTATGATATAGATTGGAAAAGTAAAGATGCAAATAAAAGTAGATTGAAAGCATATATGATAAAAGATAGACCCGAGGGCCATAGGTTTCACTAGAGGTTTCTCTCAAGATAGCATAAGTATTACGGTGGGTGAACAAATTACTGTCGAGCAATTGATAGAAAAGCGAATTATTATGAGATTATCTAGGTATGATCATGTATATAGGTATCACGTCCGTGACAAGTAGACCGACTCCTGCCTGCATCTACTACTATTACTCCACACATCACTGCTATCCAACATGCATCTAGAGTATTAAGTTCATAAGAACAGAGTAACGCTTTAAGAAAGATGACATGATGTAGAGGGATAAACTCATGCAATATGATATAAACCCCATCTTTTTATCCTCGATGGCAACAAT
>NW_025283613.1:0-647 GCF_018294505.1 Triticum aestivum
GAAAGTAGAGAGGGTTACGGCAAAAACTGGATGCACTTCATGTACAAAACAGACAATCTCTTTCGAAGTATCAGGGTTTGATACGGAAACTCGTCAGTTACAAAGGGATTTCATTTTTTTGAACTTATTTGAACTCCTTAGTTTTTCTGTGTTCAAAATGCACCATTCAGAGCCACATCATCGATTTTAAACCCATTCTGACTTCATTTGTTATTTTTCATGCATTTACTGATTATTTTGAGCTATAAGACCATGAAATGGAAAAACATTTGAAATGAACTCTAAAAAAGGTTGAAAGTTGGCATGGTATCATCATTTCACCCACATAGCATGTGCAAGAAAGTAGAGAGGGTTACGGCAAAAACTGGATGCACTTTGTGTACACAACGGATAATCTCTTTCGAAGTATCAGGGTTTCATAAGGGAACTCGTCTGTTACCAAGGGATTTCATTTTTTTGAACTTATTTGAAATCCATAGTTTTACTGTGTTCAAAATGCACCATTCAAAGCCACATCATTAATTTTCAACCCTTTCTGACTTCATTTGTTATTTTTCATGCATTTACTGATTATTTTGAGCTATAAGACCATGAAATTGAAAAGTATTTGAAATGAACTCTGAAAAGGTTGAAAGTCGGCATGGTAT
>NW_025283613.1:657-1168 GCF_018294505.1 Triticum aestivum
AAAAAGGTTGAAAGTTGGCATGGTATCATCATTTCACCCACATAGCATGTGCAAGAAAGTAGAGAGAGTTACGGCAAAAACTGGATGCACTTCGTGTACAAAACAGACAATCTCTATCGAAGTATCAGTGTTTGATACGGAAACTCGTCTATTACAAAGGGATTTCATTGTTTTGAACTTATTTGAACTCCATAGTTTTTCTGTGTTCAAAATGCACCATTCAAACCCACATCATCAATTTCCAACCCTTTCTGACTTCATTTGTTATTTTTCATGCATTTACTGATTATTTTGAGCTATAAGACCATGAAATTGAAAAGCATTTGAAATGAACTCTGAAAAGGTTGAAAGTCGGCATGGTATCATCATTTCACCCACATAGCATGTGAAAGAAAGTAGAGAGGGTTACGGCAAAAACTGGATGCACTTCATGTACAAAACAGACAATCTCTTTGGAAGTATCAGGGTTTCATACGGAAACTCGTCTGTTACAAAGGGATTTCATTTTTTT
>NW_025283614.1:0-1168 GCF_018294505.1 Triticum aestivum
CTCCAAAGTGTTCCTATGGGCCGACCTAACACAACCGGGTGGAGAGGTCCACTGGTCAAAGCCCGTCCGTGCAAAGTCAAAGGGCTAGATCCCGTGGTCAAACGCTACAGGGTTAGGCGGGACGGGGGCCCTGGGGGGGTAGCAATGCCACCGGAGCGTCGTACCGGGCCCTCATACATGCGGGGTGGTGTTGTGGCATGTCCGAAGAGGCGGCACGCGTCTCCGGGTTGTGGCCCCCCTCACGGACGGCAATGAAACGGTGGTAGACGTTCTGCGGTAACGATGCAGCGTGAATATTATTAAATACTTGGAGCGCGATAAAATCATGAGTTTTTTACACAACGTGGGCACATGTGCTATAGGACTGATGGTATTTTTTCATAATTTTTTGTGATGGAGAAGTATTTGAACACTTCCCTCTACGCGGATTGCTCTTCGCACGTCTACGACTGTGGCCGGCGGCCTTCGGGGGGTAGCATACCGTAAAATCTTGCGTAGGCGGCCTCTCACAAGTCTGGAAGTGTTGAGGCGGTTGCAAACGCCCAGCACGCGTCTCCGGTGCGTGCCCCCCCTCACGGACGGCGCCGCCGCCGGCACCCGGAGGGGGGAAACGGACGCGTCGGGTCTACACGGAGTGGATGTAGCCGTGGGCCTGGCCCGGATGTTGCTCCCCGGTGTCCCTCTGGGCCGACCCGACACAACCGGGTGGAGAGGTGCACTGGTCAAAGCCCGTCCGTGCAAAGTCAAAGGGCTAGATCCCGTGGTCAAACGCTACAGGGTTAGGCGGGACGGGGGCCCTGGGGGGGTAGCAATGCCACCGGACCGTCGTACCGGGCCCTCATACATGCGGGGTGGTGTTGTGGCATGTCCGAAGAGGCGGCACGCGTCTCCGGTGCGTGGCCCCCCTCACGAACGGCGCCGCCGCCGGCACCCGGAGGGGGGAAACGGACGCGTCGAGTCTACACGGAGTGGATGTAGCTGTGGGCCTGGCCCGGATGTTGCTCCAAAGTGTTCCTATGGGCCGACCTAACACAACCGGGTGGAGAGGTCCACTGGTCAAAGCCCGTCCGTGCAAAGTCAAAGGGCTAGATCCCGTGGTCAAACGCTACAGGGTTAGGCGGGACGGGGGCCCTGGGGGGGTAGCAATGCCACCGGAGCGTCGTACCGG
>NW_025283615.1:0-1168 GCF_018294505.1 Triticum aestivum
AAGGAAGAGATACTTGACATTGGCAAAGCTCTAGCAAATGAACTACTCGATCTTTTGTGCTAGTCTTAGGATTGGGTCTTGTCCATCACATCATTCTCCTAATGATGTGATCCCGTTATCAACGACATCCAATGTCCATAGCCAGGAAACCATGACTATCTGTTGATCACAACGAGCTAGTCAACTAGAGGCTCACTAGGGACATATTGTGGTCTATGTATTCACACGTGTATTACGATTTCCGGATAATACAGTTATAGCATGAATAAAAGACTGTTATCATGAACAAAGAAATATAATAATAACTTATTTATTATTGCCTCTAGGGCATATTTCCAACAGTCTCCCACTTGCACTAGAGTCAATAATCTAGTTCACATCGCCATGTGATTAACACTCACAGGTCACATCGCCATGTGACTAGTACCCAAGAGTTTACTAGAGTCAGTAGTCTAGTTCACATCACTATGTGATTAACACTCAATGAGTTTTATGTTTGATCATGTTGCTTGTGAGAGAGGTTTTAGTCAACGGGTCTGAACCTTTCAGATCCGTGTGTGCTTTACAAATCTCTATGTCATCTCCTAGATGCAGCTACCACGCTCTATTTGGAGCTGTTCCAAATAACTGTTCTACTTGGAGCTATTCTAAATTGTTGCTCCATTATATGTATCTGGTATCTCTACTTAGAGCTATCTGGATAGGTGTTAAGCTTGCATCGACGTAACCTTTACGACGAACTCTTTTACCACCTCCATAATCGAGAAAATTCCTTAGTCCACTAGTTACCAAGGATAACTTTGACCGCTGTCTGTGATCCATTCATGGATCACTCTTGTACCCCTTGACTGACTCATGGCAAGGCACACTTCAGGTGCGGTACTCAGCATGGCATACTGTAGAGCCTATGTCTTAAGCATAGGGGACGACCTTCGTCCTTTCTCTCTATTCTGCCGAGGTCGAGCTTTAAGTCTTAACTTCGTACCTTACAACTCAGGCAAGAACTCCTTCTTTGACTGGTCCATCTTGAACACCTTCAAGATCATGTCAAGGTATGTGCTCATTTGAAAGTATTATTAAGCATTTTGATCTATCCTTATAGATCTTGATGCTCAATGTTCAAGTAGCTTAATCCAGGCTTTCCATTGAAAAACACTTTCAAAATAAC
>NW_025283616.1:0-1168 GCF_018294505.1 Triticum aestivum
GGCCCATTTCCTGGAATATTACTCAATTTTGGGGCCCCGGAGTGATTTCTACGATTGACGAACACCGGGGTACGTTTATGTGTCGGTCATCAACACTCGCAGTTTTGGCCGATTCTGGCCCGATTCATGGACTATTGCTCACTATCTTGGGTCCCGGAGCGATTTCCACGATTGACGAACCCCGAGGTGCGTTTATGTGTCGTCATCAATAATCCGAGTATTTTCGATTTTGGGCTCTTTCATGACCTATTACTCACCATTTTGGAGTCCTAGAGCGATTTCCACGATTGATGATCCTCGTGGTGCGTTTACGTGTCCGTCATCAACACTCAATTTTGGCGATTCTAGGGTCCCAGGGCGATTTACACGATTGACGAACCCCGGGGTGCGTTTACGTCTCGTTCAACAACAATCCTAGTTTTGTTCTTCTGGGCTCTTTCATGGTTTATTACTGTCCGTTTTAGGGTCCCAGAGCGATTTCCACGATTAACTATCTCCGGGGTGCGTTTACGTGTTCGTCCTGAACAGTCATAATTTTGGCCGATTCTGGCCCGTTTCATAAACTATTACTCACCGTTTTGGGGTCCCAATACGATTGCCATGGTTGTTGAACCCCTAGGTGCACTTAAGTGTCAGTCATCAATACTCATAGTTTTGACTGATTCTGGCGCGTTTCTTGGACTATTACTCACTGTTTTGGGGTCCCAGAGAGATTTCCACGATTGAATAACCCCGGGGTACGTTTACGTGTCGGTCATCAGCACTCACGGTTTTTGTCGATCCTGACCTGTTTCGTGGACTATTACTCACCGTTTTTGGGTCTGAAAGCAATATCCATGGTTGTTGAACTCCAAGGAGAGCTTACGTGTCGGTCATCAACAATCGCAGTTTTGGCCGATTATGGCCGGTTTCTTGGACTATTACCCAGTTTTGGGGTCCCGGAGTGATTTCCACGACTGACGATCACCGGGGTCCGTTTTTGTGTTGGTCATCAGCACTCACAGTTTTGGCCGATTCTGGCCCGTTTCATGGAGTATTACTCACTGATTTGGGGTCCGTGACCAATTTGCATGATTGACAAACCCCGGGGTGCGTTTATCTATCTTTCATCAATAATCCAAGGTTTGTCCGATTCTGGGCTCTTTCATGGACTATTACTCACAGTTTT
>NW_025283617.1:0-1168 GCF_018294505.1 Triticum aestivum
AAGCTACTTCCGCTGCTGGTTTGTATGACTGTATGACTTGAATGCTGGGTCGTGTGACCCGTATCTATGTGTATGCTATGTATGGCTCTCTGAGCCTTAAATAAAGTACTTGTGTCGTAGAGTCATGTTGTGATGTCATGTTGTATTTGCACATATCGAGCATATTGTGTGTATGTTATTGAAATGCTTGGTATGTGTGGGATCTGACTATCTAGTTGTTTATCTTTAGTAGCCTCTCTTACCGGGAAATGTCTCCTAGTGTTACCGCTGAGCCATGGTAGCTTGCTACTGCTCTGGAACACTTAGGCTGGCCGGCATATGTCCTTCTTCGTTCCTGTGTCTGTCCCTTCGGGGAAATGTCACGCATTGAGTACCGGAGTCCTGTTAGCCCGCTACAGCCCGGTTTACCGGAGTCCTGCTAGCCCAGTGCTACAGCCCGGACCCACTTGCTGATGACCGACACGTTCGAAGCTGGGTCATGAATGCCTGTCCCTGTAAGTCTGTGCCACTTTGGGTTTACGACTAGTCATGTCAGCCCGGGCTCCTTATCATATGGATGCTAGCGACACTATCATATACGTGAGCCAAAAGGCGCAAACGGTCCCGGGCAAAGGTAAGGCGACACCCGTGGGGATACCGTGCGTGAGGCCGCAAAGTGATATGAGGTGTTACCGGCTAGATCGATGTGACATCGAGTCGGGGTCCTGACATAATAAAATTAATTAATTAACTTAATTAATTCTGATTAAATTAACTAATTAAGATTAATTAATCTAATGACTGATTAACCTAATTAACTGTTAGTTAGTTAGTATGTCAGTGGGGCCCACCCCCCTAATTAATTTTGATTAGTTTAATTAAACTGTTTAATTAAAATGTGTCTCTCACCAGTGGGACCCACTGGTCAGGTTGATCAGTCAACCCCCGTTGACTGCTAACATCAGCATGACATCATGCTGATGTCATAAATCCATTTTCGAATTAATTTAAATAATTAATTAAATTCCAGAAATTAATAAAATCTTTAGAAAATCATATCTTTTAATCCGTAACTCGGATTAAAATATTTTCAACATGAAAGTTGTTCAGAATGACGAGACGAATCCGGATACGCAGCCCGTTCGTCCGCCACACATACCTAGCATAGTGAACATGCAACTTCCCCCCC
>NW_025283618.1:0-1168 GCF_018294505.1 Triticum aestivum
GAGGTTTGGTAGTAACTTGATCTGAAGTTACATGATCATCATCATTAACTTCCTCACTAATTGGTGTAGAAGTCACAGGAACAGATTTCTGTGATCCAATAAGGGAGCAGGTACAGTTACCTCATCAAGTTCTACTTTCCTCCCACTCACATCTTTCGAGAGAAACTCCTTCTCTAGAAAGGATCCATTCTTAGCAACGAATGTCTTGCCTTCGGATCTGTGATAGAAGGTGTACCCAACTGTCTCCTTTGGGTATCCTATGAAGACACATTTCTCCGATTTGGGTTTGAGCTTATCAGGATGAAACCTTTTCACATAAGCATCGCAACCCCAAACTTTAAGAAACGACAACTTTGGTTTCTTGCCAAACCACAGTTCATAAGGCGTCGTCTCAACGGATTTCGATGGTGTCCCTTTTTTTTATGTGAATGCAGCTGTCTCTAATGCATAACCCCAAAACTATAGTGGTAAATCGGTAAGAAACATCATAGATTGCACTATATCCAATAAAGTACGGTTATGACGTTCGGACACACCATTATGCTGTGGTGTTCCAGGTGGCGTGAGTAGTGAAACTATTTCACATTGTTTTAATTGAAGGCCAAACTCGTAACTTAAATACTCTTCTCCATGATCAGATCGTAGAAACTTTATTTTCTTGTTACGATGATTTTCTGCTTCACTCTGAAATTATATGAACTTTTCAAATGTTTCAGACTCTTGTTTCATTAAGTAGATATACCCATATCTGCTCAAATCATCTGTGAAGGTCAGAAAATAATGATACCTGCTACGAGCCTCAATATTCATCGGACCACATACATCTGTATGTATGATTTCCAACAAATCTGTTGCTCTCTCCATAGTTCCGGAGAACGGCGTTTTAGTCATCTTGCCCATGAGGCACGGTTCGCAAGCATCAAGTGATTCATAATCAAGTGATTCCAAAATCCCATCAGTATGGAGTTTCTTCATGCGCTTTACACCAATATGACCTAAACGGCAGTGCCACAAATAAATTGCACTATCATTATTAACTTTGCATCTTTTGGCTTCAATATTATGAATATGTGTATCACTACGATCGAGATCCAACAAACCATTTTCGTTGGTGTGTATGACCATAGAAGGTTTTATTCATGTAAACAGAACAACAATTGTTCTCTAA
>NW_025283619.1:0-1168 GCF_018294505.1 Triticum aestivum
TTCCGAAAATCCTCTAGAGCCTTTGGCTCTTGAAATTCTTGCTTGCTTGCATTATGGTTAATCCCATAAGTCTCGTAGTCTTAATGACATTCCTTGTCATTATCATTTTGAGTCCGTTGACTCAATATGTTTGCGAATACACGCAATCATCATTGATCCTTATAAATTAATTTTCCGGCTGAGCTGCCATCCTTTTAACTGGAATTGGTTCTCGACCAATCCAATTGTCTTTGATTGTACCCTAAGACTATTCAACTTATCCACCCCTAATCAGAGCATTGCTTCCGATCCCTTGATTTGGAAATCATAATTCCTTTGCATTTGACAATTGAGTTAGTCAGTTGTTTCTATAATCTGCTTCCTCTAGTTGAGTATCGATGCTCACGTCAGATCCTTTGTGGACCACCAGATCCTTTGTTGGATTTTATCTGACAACGCCCTTCATAGTCAATAAACTTGTGAGCCTTTTCTCGGATACATAATGCCTTTGGTAAATTTTATCGTCTGCTTCTCAACCATGCTCTGCCTTCGAGCTTGAGTTAATTACTTCTAAAGATTCTGGTATATGATTCTAAGATGCCCCGATGGGTTGAACCTGTGCCTTCCTTAATATGTGTGAACTCGAAACTTTTCACGAGTCGTACTCTTCTGGTATTTGGCCAGATAAAAATTTCAACGCTATAACTTCATCGAAAGCGAGAAGTGAATGAAAGGGTATGCATTGGAGAAGTGGGAGTCGACCTTGAACTTTGTGTTCATGCCCATGGACCCGATGTACATCTTCTCATCGAAGCTTCTTTTAAAATTAATTATTCCCTTGATATAAGTTCATCTTGTATCTGGGGTATGGCCTTTTAGAATCGTGGTTCCGACCATGTTCTCCTTTAAATACCATTTTCGATGCAAGTGTAAGCACTTGTCTTCTGTGGATCAATACCCCGGTACAACCTCTACTTTGATCTGTCGTCGAGTATTACCCCATGGTATCTCGAGATTATCATGGAACTGCATAACTCCTTATGAGTTCTTCATCAAGTGCTGCCTTCCCACTGATTCCAATTTTTCGCGGGCTCTGAGTTATTGAACACTCAAAGACCCCGATAACTGAACCGAGTCCGCTCTACGGTTCAACAACTCTTCAGTAAGCTTCTATAAGTACGAGTTTGTA
>NW_025283620.1:0-1168 GCF_018294505.1 Triticum aestivum
GGCCCATTTCCTGGAATATTACTCAATTTTGGGGCCCCGGAGTGATTTCTACGATTGACGAACACCGGGGTACGTTTATGTGTCGGTCATCAACACTCGCAGTTTTGGCCGATTCTGGCCCGATTCATGGACTATTGCTCACTATCTTGGGTCCCGGAGCGATTTCCACGATTGACGAACCCCGAGGTGCGTTTATGTGTCGTCATCAATAATCCGAGTATTTTCGATTTTGGGCTCTTTCATGACCTATTACTCACCATTTTGGAGTCCTAGAGCGATTTCCACGATTGATGATCCTCGTGGTGCGTTTACGTGTCCGTCATCAACACTCAATTTTGGCGATTCTAGGGTCCCAGGGCGATTTACACGATTGACGAACCCCGGGGTGCGTTTACGTCTCGTTCAACAACAATCCTAGTTTTGTTCTTCTGGGCTCTTTCATGGTTTATTACTGTCCGTTTTAGGGTCCCAGAGCAATTTCCATGATTAACTATCCCCGGGGTGCGTTTACGTGTTCGTCCTGAACAGTCATACTTTTGGCCGATTCTGGCCCATTTCATAAACTATTACTCACCGTTTTCGGGTCCCAATACAATTGCCATGGTTGTTGAACCCCTAGGTGCACTTAAGTGTCAGTCATCAATACTCATAGTTTTGACTGATTCTGGCGCGTTTCTTGGACTATTACTCACTGTTTTGGGGTCCCAGAGAGATTTCCACGATTGAATAACCCCGGGGTACGTTTACGTGTCGGTCATCAGCACTCACGGTTTTTGTCGATCCTGACCTGTTTCGTGGACTATTACTCACCGTTTTTGGGTCTGAAAGCAATATCCATGGTTGTTGAACTCCAAGGAGAGCTTACGTGTCGGTCATCAACAATCGCAGTTTTGGCCGATTATGGCCGGTTTCTTGGACTATTACCCAGTTTTGGGGTCCCGGAGTGATTTCCACGACTGACGATCACCGGGGTCCGTTTTTGTGTTGGTCATCAGCACTCACAGTTTTGGCCGATTCTGGCCCGTTTCATGGAGTATTACTCACTGATTTGGGGTCCGTGACCAATTTGCATGATTGACAAACCCCGGGGTGCGTTTATCTATCTTTCATCAATAATCCAAGGTTTGTCCGATTCTGGGCTCTTTCATGGACTATTACTCACAGTTTT
>NW_025283621.1:0-528 GCF_018294505.1 Triticum aestivum
GGTAAATGACTGAAAAATGGCAAATGAAGTCAAAACATGTTGGAAATTGATGACGTCACTTTGAATGATGCATACTGAACGCAAAAATAGGCTGGAGTTCAAATAAGTTTAAAAAACATTGAAGTGCCCGTGTAACGGATGAGTTCTCGTCCGAAACCCAGATACTCGGAAAGAGATTGTTCAGTTTGTACACGAGGTGCGTCCAGTTTTCGCCGTGACCCTCTCTACTCTTTTGCACATGCTATGTGGGCGAAATGATGATACCATGCCAAGTTCCAACATTTTCAGAGTTCATTTTGTAGTGATTTTCAATTTCACCGTCATTTAGCTCTCTAAACAAATCGGTAAATGACTGAAAAACAGCAAATGATGTCAGAACGTGTTGGAAATTGATGACGTCGCTTTGAATGGTGTGTACGGAATGCAAAAAAGTCTGGGGTTGTAATAAGTTTCAAAAATGAAGTGCCCATGTAACAGATGAGTTCTCGTCAGAAACCCTGATACTTCGAAAGAGATTGTCCAGTTTGT
>NW_025283621.1:667-1168 GCF_018294505.1 Triticum aestivum
ATGACTGAAAAACAGCAAATGATGTCAGAACGTGTTGGAAATTGATGACGTCGCTTTGAATGGTGTGTACGGAACGCAAAAAAGTCTGGAGTTGTAATAAGTTTAAAAAATGAAGTGCCCATGTAACAGATGAGTCCTCGTCAGAAACCCTGATACTTCGAAAGAGATTGTCCAGTTTGTACACGAGGTGCGTCCAGTTTTTGCCGTGACCCTCTCTACTCTTTTGCACATGCTATGTGGGCGAACTGATGATACCATCCCAAGTTCCAACATTTTCAGAGTTCATTTTGTAGTGATTTTCAATTTCACCGTTATTTAGCTCCCTAAACAAATCGGTAAATGACTGAAAAATGGCAAATGAAGTCAAAACATGTTGGAAATTGATGACGTCACTTTGAATAATGCATACTGAACGCAAAAATAGGCTCGAGTTCAAATAAGTTTAAAAAACATTGAAGTGCCCGTGTAACAGATGAGTTCTCGTCCGAAACCCTGATACTC
>NW_025283622.1:0-1168 GCF_018294505.1 Triticum aestivum
CACTAAGTTCAAGAAGGGCAAGGGTAAGAAGAACTTCAAGAAGGACGGCAAGGGAGTTGCCACGCCCGGTAAACCAGTTACTGGGAAGAAGTCAAAGAATGGACCCAAGCCCGAGACTGAGTGCTTTTATTGCAAGGGAAGTGGTCACTGGAAGCGGAACTGCCCCAAATACTTAGCGGACAAGAAGAAGGCCGGCAACACCAAAGGTATATGTGATATACATGTAATTGATGTGTACCTTACCAGTACTCGTAGTAGCTCCTGGGTATTTGATACCGGTGCGGTTGCTCATATTTGTAACTCAAAACAGGAACTACGGAATAAACGGAGACTGGCGAAGGACGAGGTGACGATGCGCGTCGGGAATGGTTCCAAGGTCAATGTGATCGCCGTCGGCACGCTACCTCTGCATCTACCTACGGGATTAGTTTTAAACCTCAATAATTGTTATTTAGTGCCAGCTTTGAGCATGAACATTGTATCTGGATCTCGTTTAATTCGAGATGGCTACTCATTTAAATCCGAGAATAATGGTTGTTCTATTTATTTGAGAGATATGTTTTATGGTCATGCCCCGCTGGTCAATGGTTTATTTTTGATGAATCTCGAACGTGATGTTACACATGTTCATAGTGTGAATACCAAAAGATGTAAAGTTGATGACGATAGCCCCACATACTTGTGGCACTGCCGCCTTGGTCACATTGGTGTCAAGCGCATGAAGAAGCTCCATGCAGATGGACTTTTGGAGTCTCTTGATTACGAATAATTTGACACGTGCGAACCATGCCTCATGGGTAAGATGACCAAGACTCCGTTCTCCGGAACAATGGAGCGAGCAACCAACTTATTGGAAATCATACATACCGATGTGTGTGGTCCAATGAGTGCTGAGGCTCGCGGAGGATATCGTTATGTTCTCACTCTCACTGATGATTTAAGTATATATGGGTATGTCTACCTAATGAAACACAAGTCTGAAACCTTTGAAAAGTTCAAGGAATTTCAGAGTGAAGTTGAGAATCAACGTGACAGGAAAATAAAATTCTTACGATCAGATCGTGGTGGAGAATATTTAAGTCACGAATTTGGTACACACTTAAGGAAATGTGGAATAGTTTCACAACTCACGCCGCCTGGAACACCTCAGAGAAACGGTGTGTCCGAA
>NW_025283623.1:0-1168 GCF_018294505.1 Triticum aestivum
AGTGGCCCAGGTAAGTTTCTCTCCCCTTTTCTGTTTTCTTTTCTAATTTTCTGACATTTGTTTGATTTAATAAATATATTAAATCATTTAATTTTATTATGCCAATTTTTGTAGGGGCTAATGGTATTATTCCAGAGCTCTTTTATAATTGGCATAATTTTTGGACCATATTTCATATATATAGAAATATATTTCCAATGCAAATATTTATCGAATTAATCCAAATGGCCAAAATAAATGTCCATGAGCTCCTAAAAATATTGTTTTGATTTTTATCTCTGTCCAATATTTTCAGAGGGCAACATGAGCATTTTCTTGGACCCTTTTGGAGAAATTTTTATTTGGGTCATTTTCAAAAAAATGATTCCGAGGGTTCCACCAATCCTCATTTCAAATTTAAATGAAATTTAAATATGAAGCACAAATAGCTAGCTAGCCTAAGTCATACCAGACTAGGGATGTGACAACTCGCCCCCACTTGAAAGAATCTCGTCCCGAGATTCAGGGGTCGACGGAAAGAAAGCGGGGTACTCCAGTCGAAGACGATCTTCTCGCTCCCAAGTAGCCTCTCTCTCGGAATGATGAGACCACTGAACTTTGAGAAACTTGATGTTCTGACGTCGGGTAACACGCTCTGCTTGATCAAGAATGCGAACCGGGTACTCTCGGTATGTGAGGTTATCTTGGAGATCAAGCGTTTCGTGGTCCACTCCACAAATAGGATCCGAGAAGCAACGCCTGAGTTGAGAGACGTGGAAGACATCATGAACTCGAGAAAGATGTGGGGGTAGTTCCAACTGGTAGGCAACCTCTCCTCGTTTAGCGAGAATGCGAAAAGGACCAATGTAACGAGGAGCCAACTTGCCCTTGATACCGAAACGATGGGTACCCTTCAAAGGAGTAACCCGAAGGTAAGCTTGGTCGCCAATTTCATAAGTCATATCCTTATGATGACGATCATACTGGCTTTTCTGACGAGACTGGGCTGTTTTCAAATTCTCACGAATGATGCGAACTTGCTCTTCTGCCTCCTGGATCATATCCGGTCCAAAGAATTGTCTTTCACCGGTTTCTGACCAGTTCAAAGGTGTTCGACATCTTCGTCCATAGAGAACCTCAAAAGGAGCTTTCTTGAGGCTGGATTGGTAGCTATTGTTATAAGCAAACT
>NW_025283624.1:0-1168 GCF_018294505.1 Triticum aestivum
CTCCTGTTCCGGTTGTTCTCAATTCAGAGAGCTTTGGGTCGGGTCGAGGCAACCGAAAGGGCCACGACCCTTTATCGTCAGCAGCATCCGATACCAAAAGCGGGAGCGAGGATGCCTTGATAGCAGCGGGCACGTAACGTGCCAGCGCCACGAGGCAACGCCGCAAGCGCTATTTGGCCGCAGCGGCACACCCAAAGGGCGTCCGCCGCGAGGCAACAATTATCCGAAGCGCCACTTCCCGTAGGTCGGGTACTAGCACGCAAGCACTGTTAATCCAGCGATTCAAAGCCACACAAGGGACGGGACACGGCGCCGGTAGTCGGCCGCAGTACAACGGGGGATCTACCGGCAGAGACGGGTCCAAAGCTACTCATGCACTTAGTAGCCAACAAGCGGTCAAACCAACCAAGCCTCCGCCCGTGCAGAGCACGGGAGGATCACTTGCACGAAGGCGTCCTGCAAGGCCAAATCACGCGTGTGTCACACCCGCAGCAATAAAGTTACGAATGCAACGATTTTCCGAAGGCAACTTAATCGGGACGTCGGTGCAACGTTGTCCGACGGTCTTAACGTGCACGAAACGGGCTACTTTCCTGTTTCCCGAGCCGCATTCGGCTGTTGGGTCAGAATTTCACTTGAGACGTACAGGGGACCGGGACAGCGATGACGTTGCCCCCGGGGGGCAACGATTTTCCGGAGGCGACATTCGAGGCACACCGTTGCGACTGTTTACCGTCGGTCGGAACGTGTACGTAACGGGGTACTTTCCTGTTTCCCGAGCCACGTTCGGCTGTAGGGTCAGGATTTCTCACGAGACGTACATGGGACCGGGCCAGCACCTTCGTGATGGCATAACGACGGGACATCCGAGGCAACGTTGGGAAAGGATGGGCGTACGAGAAAACGGGTGTTTTTCCTAAGAAAAACCAACCGTGTTCCGTACGCCCACCAGGAAGGACCCCTCCTCCCTACTATACCCGAGGGTTTTAGCCCCCATTGGGACCCCTGCCCTTCAGTTTGTGAAGGAGGGGTACACTGTTTTGAAACGCCGCCGTGGCAGCGTTTTTCTGCCATGAGACATGTTTTCGCTGCCATGGCACCGTTTCTTGACCATCATTAGCTAGTTTTGACCCGGTTTCCATGGCGTATGGGCCTTTTTTTCTCCCGG
>NW_025283625.1:0-1168 GCF_018294505.1 Triticum aestivum
GGTGGATTAAATAGAGAGATTCAGACCATTCTAGACTATAAGGAGTATACTAATATCACTCGTTTATTCCATCTTGCTTGTAAAGCTGAACGTGAAGTGCAGGATCGACAAGCATTGGGGCGAACTAACTTTTCTGCAGGCCGACCTTCATCATGGACACCACGTGCATCTTCTACTTCAACTGCGCCAGCACCTCCATCCGGTGCCACCTCCAGCCGTGATACAAGAAAACAGGCACAACCACCATTATCTGCCAAGAGCGCACCTGCGGGGCCTGCACAGCGTTCTTCTTCTTCCATGGCATCAACAGGGCACACAAGTGATATTATTTGTCGTCGTTGTAAGGGAGGAGGTCATTATGCGAGGGAATGCAAATCTCCACGTGTGATGATTGCTACCGCGGATGGTGGATATGAGTCCGCTAGTGACTATGATGAGGAGACATTGGCTCTTATTACACGTGAAGAACATGGTGGAGATGATTCTGATCATGAGACGCAATACATGGCTCCTGAGGACGCTGACAGGTATGAATGTTTAGTTGCTCAACGTGTTTTGAGTGTGCAGGTCACACAAGCTGAGCAAAATCAGAGGCACAATTTGTTCCATACCAAGGGAGTTGTGAAGGAACGTTCTATGCGCGTCATAATAGACGGAGGGAGCTGCAACAACTTGGCTAGCATGGAGATTGTGGAGAAGCTTTCTCTCACCACAAGACCACATCCTCATCCTTACTACATCCAATGGTTCAACAACAGCGGCAAGGTTAAGGTAACACGTACTGTTCGTGTGCATTTTAGTATCTCTACATATGCTGATTATGTTGATTGTGATGTGGTACCTATGCAAGCATGTTCCTTATTACTTGGTAGACCATGGCAATTTGATAAAAATTCTGTACACCATGGTAGAAACAATCACTATACTCTTGTTCATAAGGATAAAAATATTACTTTGCTTCCTATGACCCCTGATTCCATTTTGAAAGATGATATTAATAGAGCTAATAAAGCACAACAGGAGAAGAATAAGAGTGAAAATCAGATTGTGGCAAAAGAATTTGAGCAACAAATGAAGCCTAATAATAAACCATCTAGTGTTGCTTCTGAAATTAAATTGAAAAGTGCATGTTTATTTGCCACCAAATCTGATATTGATGAGCTAGATT
>NW_025283626.1:0-1168 GCF_018294505.1 Triticum aestivum
CAAAACAAAACGCACGTGTAAGTAATATATTTACCGTGTTTTATTATTTTGCACGAGTGCGGTAAGTCATAGCTGGGTGCTCACGATTCACGGGTCCAGCGTCGGCGTTGTGGCGCGGCAAGCGTGCACTGGTGCGGTTGAGAGGGAGGGGTGGAAACCGCGTTAAACTCGTCTCCGTAGTTGAGAGGGAGCGGCCAAAGCAATGTGCAATCGTCTTTGTAGTGGAGCTGGGAGGGGCAAGGATAAGGGACGAAGACCGGGGTAACATGTCGGATGCGATCATACCAGCACTAAAGCACCGGATCCCATCAGAACTCCGAAGTTAAGCGTGCTTGGGCGAGAGTAGTACTAGGATGGGTGACCACCTGGGAAGTCCTCGTGTTGCATTCCCTTTTTAATTTTTTTCGCGCCGCTTGCAAAACAAAACGCACGTGTAAGTAATATATTTACCGTGTTTTATTATTTTGCATGAGTGCGGTAAGTCATAGCTGGGTGCTCACGATTCACGGGTCCAGCGTCGGCGTTGTGGCGCGGCAAGCGTGCACTGGTGCGGTTGAGAGGGAGGGGTGGAAACCGCGTTAAACTCGTCTCCGTAGTTGAGAGGGAGCGGCGAAAGCAATGTGCAATCGTCTTTGTAGTGGAGCTGGGAGGGGCAAGGATAAGGGACGAAAACCGGGGTAACATGTCGGATGCGATCATACCAGCACTAAAGCACTGGATCCCATCAGAACTCCGAAGTTAAGCTTGCTTGGGCGAGAGTAGTACTAGGATGGGTGACCTCCTGGGAAGTCCTCGTGTTGCATTCCCTTTTTAATTTTTTTCGCGCCGCTTGCAAAACAAAACGCACGTGTAAGTAATATATTTACCGTGTTTTATTATTTTGCACGAGTGCGGTAAGTCATAGCTGGGTGCTCACGATTCACGGGTCCAGCGTCGGCGTTGTGGCGCGGCAAGCGTGCACTGGTGCGGTTGAGAGGGAGGGGTGGAAACCGCGTTAAACTCGTCTCCGTAGTTGAGAGGGAGCGGCCAAAGCAATGTGCAATCGTCTTTGTAGTGGAGCTGGGAGGGGCAAGGATAAGGGACGAAGACCGGGGTAACATGTCGGATGTGATCATACCAGCACTAAAGCACCGGATCCCATCAGAACTCCGAAGTTAAGCGTGCTTGG
>NW_025283627.1:0-1168 GCF_018294505.1 Triticum aestivum
TGTTGCTTCCCTGTTTTATTTTTTATATGTTCCTAGAGAAAATTATGTTGAAAGATGTTAGTAGCAAAGATGCGGATTGGATCCGTGATCTGAGGATTATCCTCATTGCTGCACAGAAAAATTATGTCCTTGATGCACCGCTAGGTGACAGACCTATTGCAGGAGCAGATGCAGACGTTATGAACGTTTGGCTAGCTCAATATGATGACTACTTGATAGTTTAGTGCACCATGCTTAACGGCTTAGAATCGGGACTTCAAAGACGTTTTGAACGTCATGGACCATATGAGATGTTCCAGGAGTTGAAGTTAATATTTCAAGCAAATACCCGAGTTGAGAGATATGAAGTCTCCAACAAGTTCTATAGCTAAAAGATGGAGGAGAATCGCTCAACTAGTGAGCATGTGCTCAGATTGTCTGGGTACTACAATCGCTTGAATCAAGTGGGAGTTAATCTTCCAGATAAAATAGTGATTGACAGAATTCTCTAGTCACCATCACCAAGTTAGTAGAACGTCATGATGAACTATAGTATGCAAGGGATGACGAAAGTAATTCCCGAGCTCTTCGTGATGCTGAAATCGACGAAGGTAGAAATCAAGAAAAACATCAAGTGTTGATGGTTGACGAGACCACTAGTTTCAAGAAAAGGGCAAAGGGAAGAAGGGGAACTTCAAGAAGAATGGCAAGCAAGTTGCTGCTCAATTGAAGAAGCCTAAGTCTGGTCCTAAGCCTGAGACTAAGTGCTTCTACTGCAAAGGGACTGGTCACTAGAAGCGGAACTACCCCAACTATTTGGTGGATAAGAAGGATGGCAAAGTGAACAAAGGTATATTTGATATACAGATTATTGATGTGTACTTTACTAGTGTTTATAGCAACCCCTCGGTAATTGATACTGGTTCAGTTGCTAAGAGTAGTAACTCGAAACGGGAGTTGCAGAATAAACAGAGACTAGTAAAAGTGAACAAAGGTATATTTGATATACAGATTATTGATGTGTACTTTACTAGTGTTTATAGCAACCCCTCGGTAATTGATACTGGTTCAGTTGCTAAAGAGTAGTAACTCGAAAACGGGAGTTGCAGAATAAACAGAGACTAGTAAAAGGCGAGGTAACGATGTGTGTTGGAAGTAGTTCCAAGATTGATATGATCATCATCGCACA
>NW_025283628.1:0-1168 GCF_018294505.1 Triticum aestivum
TTGTCTGTGGTTGTTGCGAACATCTGACATACACGTTTTGATAACTACGTGATAGTTCAGTTAAACGGTTTAGAGTTGAGGCACCAAAGACGTTTTGAAACATCGCAAAACATACGAGATGTTTCGAGGGCTGAAATTGGGATTTCAGGCTCGTGCCCACGTCAAGAGGTATGAGACCTCCGACGATTTTCTTAGCCTGCAAACTAAGGGAGAAAAGCTCAATCGTTGAGCTTGTGCTCAGATTGTCTGAGTGCGACAATCACTTGAATCGAATGGGAGTTGATCTTCCAGATGAGATAGTGATGTTTCTCCAAAGACATTGCCACCAAGCTGCTAGAGCTTCATGATGAACTATAATATATCAGGGATAGATATGGTGATCCTTGAGGTACTCGCGATGTTTGACACCGCGAAAGTAGAAATCAAGAAGGAGCATCAATTGTTGATGGTTGGTGAAACCACTAGTTTCAAGAAGGGCAAGGGCAAGAAGGGATACTTCATGAAACGGCAAATCAGCTGCTGCTCCAGTGAAGAAACCCAAGGTAAAACCCAGACCCGAGACTAAGTGCTTCTGTAATAAGGGGAACAACCACTAGAGCAGAATTACCCTAGATACTTGGTAGATAAGAAGGCTGGCAAGGTCGATAGAAGTATATTGGATATACATTATGTTAATGTGTACTTTGCTAGTACTCCTAGTAGCACCAGGGTATTAGATACCGGTTCGGTTGCTAAGTGTTAGTAACTCGAAACAAAAGGCTACGGAATAAACGGAGACTAGCTAAAGGTGAGCTGACGATATGTGTTGGAAGTTTTTCCAAGCTTGATATGATCAAGCATCGCACGCTCCCTCTACCAAAGAGATTGGTGTTAAACCTAAATAATTGTTATTTGGTGTTTGCGTTGAGCATAGACATGATTGGATTACGTCTATCGCAATACGGTTATTCATTTAAGGAGAATAATGGTTACTCTGTTTATTTGAATAATACCTTCAATGGTCTTGCACCTAAAATGAATGGTTTATTAAATCTCGATCGTAGTGATACACATGTTCATGCCAAAAGATAGTAATGATAGTACCACCTACTTGTGGCACTGCCACGTAAGTCATATCGGTATAAAACGCATGAAGAAGCTCCATATTGATGGATCTTTGGGCTCACTC
>NW_025283629.1:0-1168 GCF_018294505.1 Triticum aestivum
TGAGACGGGCGAGTAAGGCCTCGCGATGCGGCGGTGCCTCGCCTTGGCGTCGCCGACGGTGTAGGTAGAAGGGGTGCGCCGATTTGATCGATGCGTGCCGCCGAGTCCCGACCAGTCCATGGCGCCTCCATGGACTGGTGAGACGGGTGAGTAAGGCCTCGCGATGCGGCGGTGCCTTGCCTTGGCGCCACCGACGGTGTAGGTAGAAGGGGTGCGCCGAATCGATCGATGCGTGCCGCCGAGTCCGGACCAGTCCATGGCGCCTCCATGGACCGGTGAGACGAGCGAGTAAGGCCTCGCGATGCGGCGGTGCCTTGCCTTGGCGCCCCCGACGGTGTAGGTAGAAGGGGTGCGCCGAATCGATCGATGCGTGCTGCCGAGTCCCGGCACAATGATGTTGTTGCCGGCGGACTCGACGACGGAGGGTAGACTAGGGACCGCGCACGGTCGATGGCCTCAGGACGTCGTCGTCTTGCATGGAGAGTTCACCGGGGTCGCGCATGGGCTGCAGCCCCGGCACACCATCGTCTGCGCCGAGAGTACGCCGAGGGTTGCACATGGGCGGCAACCTGGCACGTCGTCGCGGGGATCATCGCTGGTGAGTAGTGCACCGGGGTCTACCAATGAGCGGCAACCCCGACACGGCGTCGATTGCCTTCAACGACCCAAAACGGAGGCGACGGCCAGCTTCGTCTCCGGCCGTCCAGTCACAGATCCGGGCACCACCATCGAGTGAGGAGAGGTGGGATGCGAGGGAGAGATTAGTTTTGATGCTCACCTTGGGAGAAGACGATCGGCATGTTCGCGTCGTCGCTCGTGCACGCGCTCCTCGCGTACGGCGCCGGCTATGCTACCTCCGTCCCGGCCGTCTACTCCAGAAGACAGCCGAGCTCGCGTCGATCTCCTGGCTGATGCGTGATGCTTGAGGCGTGCTATGGATGGATGATGGATGGATCTCTTGGTGGCTCCCCGTGGGTGCTTCGTGCGTTGCCTTCCTTTGTGCGTGGATAGATGATGGATGTGATGCGGTGGATGGATGGGTGGTGGAGGTGTTGCGCGATGGATGGGTGCATGCGTGAGTTGCCCCTCCGGCCGTCTCCCGTCTTCCTCCTTTGCAAATGGCTTTCCCTGTTTTGGTTCATAGGTTCTAGGATTTTTATAGTCCCAA
>NW_025283630.1:0-1168 GCF_018294505.1 Triticum aestivum
CATGTGTGGCACGTGCGGGTCACTGTGTAAAAGAAAATTTGGGTGATTTGGAGGTGGTGGACAAAATCACCTTTGTTCAAAAAAATGGTCCCTCCGGAATGTGGTGATTTTTTCGACCACCTCCAAATCACCTCAATTTTGGCACACATGATCTCTTGCACAAACAAAGCTAGGTTTCCAAGGTTTTTTATTTTTTTGAATTTTTTTGAATTTATACTGCCCTCTAGACTGACTGATCAAAACATCGGTCTATACCTCAAGGGGGCATTGTAAAATATTTTTTTCCAAATTTTCTTTCATGGACATATTTGGCACATGTGGGTCACCGTGTCATAGAGAAATTGGGTGATTTGGAGGTGGTGGAAAAAATCACCTTTGTTCAAAAAATGGCTTAAGTTAGACCAAATGGTCCCTCCGGAATGCGGTGATTTTTTCGACCACCTCCAAATCACCCAAATTTTGGCACACATGATCTCTTGCACAAACAAAGCTATGTTTCCAAGTGTTTATATTTTTTTTGAACTTTTTTGAATTTATACTGCCCTCTAGACTGACTGATCATAACATCGGTCTATACCTCAAGGGGGCATTGTAAAATATATTTTTTCCAAATTTTCTTTCATAGACATGTTTGGCACATGTGGGTCACCGTGTCATAAAAAATTTGGGTGATTTGGAGGTGGTGGAAAAAATCACCTTTGTTCAAAAAATGGCTTAAGTGACCAAATGGTCCCTCCGGAATGCGGTGATTTTTTCGACCACCTCCAAATCACCCAAATTTTGGCACACATGATCTCTTGGACAAACAAAGCTAGGTAAGTCAGTGAGCATGTGTTAAATTTTGTTGACTAATTTCAATATGAATGCAATAAAAATGCACACCTACCATACCAGAGGTAGGTGTTTTCATACACCACGGCCGGTATACGACTAGGAACCCAACAGTTTATGGGCCAGGATACAGGCCTGGGGTGCAGATTACTCTTCTACTGGTGGGGCCAACTGGGCAAAGAGCATGAAACATTAGGCAAAGTACTGCCTGCATATGAGAGGAGCTTGAGTGGGGAGGCACAGCCGGGTATATAAGCTGGTGTGTCTCCCTCTCGCTCGGCGAGGTGGGACTAAACTCCCACCACAGTCTGCTTTGCCCTGGTGCGCCCACGCGATG
>NW_025283631.1:0-1168 GCF_018294505.1 Triticum aestivum
AGACATAATAGGATTTTTTTGAAGCTAATTAGAAATTGTTGCATTTGTCCATTGAAAGAAAGGAAATGAGAGTATAGAGAGATGGGTTTCCCCTAAGCATGGATCAGGGAAGGGGAGTGGGATGAATGTATTATTGGGACATGTGCCATTTGGAACTCAAGCAAAAATTATACTTCTTTAAGAAAGACACAAAGATTCAAGGATGTGTATTAATGTATTTGAAAGATAGTCAACATATATGAACTAACATTCTTTTGTCCAGGCTAATTAAATTTAAAAATTGTATTGTAAACCATTAATATTTAAATCTGACGAAGGAAAGAGAATTTAAATGTAGTGAAGGAAAACAATTGTCTAAATCTATTTATATGCCTCTCTCATAAAAACTAAATTTGCATATGCTTATTTAGTTTGTACATGATTTTAATGCGTTTTGTGTGCTCACAAATATGCACTTCTGTATACATGGTATCCGTGTAACATTTATATCCTATACTATTAATTTTTCATATTCATAAAATCAAAACAAAAACTGATGAAGCTCATTTTTGACCGATTCCGTAGTTGCGCTTCATTGATTCCTAGACCCCAGGTAGTAATAGGACTCTCATTGTGTAATCATCCAAAGACCCGTTGGCTCCCTCTGGTGGAAAACTATCCTCAAGCTGCTCTCACGATACACATAGGTGACTAGAGGAATCCCATGACAAGGCACCACTATCTCCTTCTGGAATGATAATTGGGGGTTTGGTTCTCTAAGAGAGAAGCTTCCAGAGCTCTTCCTTTTCTTTCAAAGACAACCTATCATTACAGGAGTTCTTCACCATGCTGATCTCATGGAGAATTTTCACACCCCTCTCTCTTCACAGGCATACCTCCAATTCATGGAACTTCAAACCACCACACAAAATGTTCAGCTGAGTGGAACTTATGATAAATGGATTTATCCTTGGGCATCTGACTTTTCCTCCATCAAGATGTACAAACTACTCAAACAGGGAGTCCCTGCTCCACCAATATTTGCTAAAATATGGAAAAATGCATCCATGCTCAAATACAAGATATTCTTCTGGCTCCTTATGCATGACAGAGTCAACTCAAGGAATCTACTCCACAGGAAATCTTTTCACTTGCCATCCTATAATTGTGCACTCTGCCATGCACACAC
>NW_025283632.1:0-1168 GCF_018294505.1 Triticum aestivum
GCCGGATCTCCTCATGGATGGAACCCGAATAGGCGATAAACCTGGACTAGAGACTTGAGTGTTTAGGCAGGCCGTGGCCGACACCCACGTTGGGCTTCCGCTTGAAGGTTGCCGAGTACATGTCGTGTAAACGGCGGTAAGTGGTGAGAGCGTGTGTGAAGAAGTACACCCCTGCAGGGTTAACATCATCTATTCGAATAGCCGTGTCCGCGGAAAAGGACTTCTGGGTTGCTTATATCAGTTCATAGACAAGTGAAAGTGGATACTCTAAAATACGCAAGATAAGCGTGAGTGCTATGGATGGCGTTCTCGTAGGGAGACGGGAGCGGATCCATAGTGGTGTATTGATATGGTGAATATGTGGACTCGTGTGCGCCACCTCAAAAGAGTTACTCGTAGTCGTAGTTCAGGATAGCCACCGAGTCAAAGCTGGCTTGCTGCAGTTAAACCCCACCACCCCTTTGCTGATAATGATGCATATGTAGATAGTTCTGATGTAAGTCTTGCTGGGTACATTTGTACTCACGTTTGCCTATTTATGTTTTTGCAGAGAGACTTCGGTCTCACTAGTAGTTCCGCTTGGACTTCGACGTTTAGCTTGATACCTCAGCTACGATCTTGTGCCCTCGGCAGGATCTGATAGATAGTCAGGCTTCTCAGCCTTTTTCATTTATAGATGTTTGTACTCAGACATGATAGCTTCCGCTTGTGCTTTGACTTGTATGCTCTGATTGTTGGGTCATGAGACCCATGTTTGTAATGTCTCGCTCCTCGGAGCCTATTGAATAAACTATTTGAGTCGTAGAGTCATTTTGTGATGCCATGTTGTATTGCACATATCGAGCATATTGTGTGTATGTTATTGAAATGCTTGGTATGTGTGGGATCTGACTATCTAGTTGTTTATCTTCAGTAGCCTCTCTTACCGGGAAATGTCTCCTAGTGTTTCCACCGAGCCATGGTAGCTTGCTACTGCTCCGGAACACTTAGGCTGGCCGGCATGTGTCCTTCTTCGTTCCTGTGTCTGTCCCTTCGGGGAAATGTCACGCGATGAATACCGGAGTCCTGTTAGCCCGCTACAGCCCGGTTCACCGGAGTCCTGCTAGCCCAGTGCTACAGCCTGGATTCACTCGCTGATGACCGACACATTCGATGCTGGGTCATGGAT
>NW_025283633.1:0-1168 GCF_018294505.1 Triticum aestivum
GACGAGAGGCCCATTCTTGACATATGTAATTACTACCTCCTTCACTGGCGCCTCATCAAGGCCTAACAGTTCACGAAGAGTAATACCTAAGTTGGCCGCTTGTTCTCTGGCACTCGTTACAGTCAATCCCTGTGCTGCCGCAGCTTGTATGATCTCGGGGGCATCCGGACAGAAGGCTTCCACTATAAGCGGGGCAATCGATTGTTTACTTTGTTCCCCGAGCTGGGCAACTTGTTTCCCGCTTTTTTTACTTTTGGCCTTCTCCCGCTCTTTGTTCTCCTTGAACATGAGTGCCTGCCTGCGAAGTTCACGTGCATAGTCGTTAGGCAGATTCTTCGCGGCTTGGGACGGTGTGCTCAAAAATGACTTAGCCCACTTCTTTTGCTCATCAGAAAATACTGGCTTGGGCTCGGGCTCTCTTTTCTTCTTGCAGTCCGCCTTCCATTTCTCCAAATCAGCAGCCGCGGCCGCGTCGACTTCCTCGGCACTACGTTCCCAAGGCCTTGTGGGGAGAGGCTTCAGTGATGGCTCCGGTACCTTTGTGGTCTTAGGTACATAAGGGTCCGGGTTAATAATCCAGGACCGCTTCTGCTTCTTTGCCGGAGGTGGATTGGGGGGCGGCGTCTGATCACCCGCCGGACGAGGACTGGGGGGCGGCGGCTGATCACCCGCCGGACGTTGTGGACTGGGGGGCGGCGTCGGCTGACGTGACGGAGGTGTAGGTGAACCGCCACCACCACCACCACCACCACCACCACCACCACCGCCACCGCCACCACCACCACCGTAGGGGGGGTGGACTTGTTGTCCTTGGCGCCTCGCCTGGAAACTTGATAAACTTCTTTTGCCATAGAATGAAATGGCGCTTGACATCTCCAAGTCTTTTCTCCCCTTCAGGTGTAGCAATGTCAATCTCCAGGTCCTCAAACCCTTGGACTATGTCCTCCACCGTGACACGAGCATAGCCATCTTGAATGGGGTTGTTGTGGTGGAGTGCTCCAGGTAAACATGGTAAAGCACTGCCGATGGCTACCTTCATGGACATGTTCCCGATAGGATAATACAGATGACATTCTTTCATCTCCTTTATATCGTCCACGGGGTAGCGAGGAGGCTCCGGTGAAGTAATTTCGACCACCAGAGGCTCCGGTGCAGTAATTTGGACCAC
>NW_025283634.1:0-1168 GCF_018294505.1 Triticum aestivum
GTTGGAACATTTCCCAAGAACTATAATATTGGTCCCTCGACAACCGGTAAAGTGGATGTCGTGGCCAACACACCCAGCCGGAAGACCTATCATTGTAGTATCTTGTTAAGGAAGTTGGCCACCTCCCCATAAGGATTTCGTAGGGTTTACCTCCGTAACTGTTTCCTATGGATTCTATTGCTCCCGAAGTCCGACCTTTACTTGATGTTCTAGATATCAAACCATATCTATGAATGGGTTACCCTAGCACATCAAGGAGAACATTAGAAGCGGAGTGCTAAATGTCTCTCGGTCGATCATCCAGATTTTATCTCCTTGGCCCCGCCAGGGGTGAAATTTGAGAAGGTGTTATCTTCCTTTGCATCTGCATCATCCATCATCATTCATCATGGTAGCAAGTTGTGTTGCCAGGATCCTTGACACGGATGTTGGTAAAACCTTGATGAATATGGAAATGCTCAAGTTCTTGAGAGCACGCTCAAGCGCTAGGTGTTATCTTCGGCATTAACTGGGGATCCTCTCCGTTTCCTCGACATGCTATGATCTCTTCAAACAGTGAATTCACTCCCTATTGTTGGGTTCTTCCCCAGTTACCAGAATCATTCCTAGCATTTGCATTCTGTTCCTAGCTTGCACCCCCAATGTGCCATTCTACCATGGGTCTCTTCCATTTCCGGTGATAAGCAAATTCATCCATTACGTTGTCTTCAACAAGGTAATCCACATCATCCAAGTCCGAGTATGCCATTCTACCGACCCCCTCCAAACGATCGCTCGAGAATTGCCTTAGGCTGGTTTAAAGAGTTTCAATGATCTTTGAATCAAAAGTAATTCTTTTTGCCACTTAAGGGGATATCTCTACGAGTCACCTTCCCTAAGGTGTATCGTTATGGTATCATGGCAACTCGACTCCTCGCTACGTTGACAATCGTTTACCACCTTCTTAGGTATGAAATTGTTGTCTACCTAGTGAACCTTCGTCATCCATTTCTTCCACCCCTATTGATGTGTATCTCGTGTCTCAACCCGAAAGATGGTTCTATGTCTCATTCCGTAAGTTAATCTTGAGTTGCTCGATCTTCGAGGAGATCGACCCTTCTAGAGTCTCCTTCTTCCCCCCCCCCTGTCATGTTGACAGGATTTCTCAGAGCAAGACGACAAGACAAAG
>NW_025283635.1:0-1168 GCF_018294505.1 Triticum aestivum
ATTACATTACTTGATTCACAGTAACTTCTTATACACAAGTTCCTCACAAATGTTATTCTGAACTCTCGACTATGCAGTGCAGATACTAAAACGTGGTAGCGAATGGCAGAAGACCACCAAAAAATACCCACGCGGCTACGCAAGCAACTGATGATAAATAGTAACGTCGATCACTCACTGACACTGATCATGTAACCGGTGATGAGATTTTGGTGCTTAGCCGGACAGTGGCAGACCAGACTCAGTGGTGGCCGTGGTATCCACCACCGCCGCCGCCGCCATAGGTGGGCGTGGGAGGGACGGGGTGGTAGTCCGGGTGGGGCTGCGGCTTGGGCTCGGGTTTGGGCACGGGGCCGTAGTCCGGGTGGGGCTGGGGCTTGGGCTCCGGCTTGGGCAGCACGGGCTTCTTGTGGTGGAAGTGCTCGATGATGTGCTTCTTGATCGGCCCGCACAGGGTCATGGACGCGCACTCAGGCGACGCCGCGGACGGCGTGGCAGTGTTGGCGCCGGCCATGATGCCGAAGGTGGTGCCCTCGGACACCGGCACGATCTTGGATGGCTCCTGGCCGGAGCACGGCGCGTTGGAGGCAGCGCTGTGGAGCTGCGAGACGCAGTCGGCGCCATGGAGGTCGGCGGCCAGGGGCACGCTGAAGGCGCCGGTGCAGTCCAGGGCACCCACCGCCTTGCTCTCGTAGTCGCGGTGGACGTTCTTGCACTTGATCGCCACCTGAAGATCAGTTGTGCATTCATGGCAGAACAATAGTGAGCAGAGCACCATCATGCATTCATGCATTTACACTGTAGCTAGCTAGCGCTTACCCTTGAAGGCTTCCTCGGCCTTCAAGTTCTTCCTGGTGCAGTCGGTGCACTTGACCTGGCCGACCACGACGGACGCTGCCTCGGCATTGGCGACGGCGATCGCCAGCAGGACGCCGAGGACGAGCGCTCTCGAAACTGCCATGTCTGAGTTAATGGATGGATGATGGGTCGGCTGAGTGGCAGTGTGGTTTATATAGGCGTCCGCATTGAGATCGACACAGCTCGATGGATGATCTGGCTGCATGCTGTCCAAGGGTGGCCGGCAGCCCGGCACAATGATGCCTGACAACGAGAGACCGGCTAATTCGCCGAAATTTCAGATGGCGAATTGAAAACTCGATTGATTCTG
>NW_025283636.1:0-1167 GCF_018294505.1 Triticum aestivum
AAATCCAACAAAGGATCTGGTGGTCCATAAGGGATCTGGTGTGAGCATCGGTACTCAACTAGAGGAAGCAGATTATAGAAACAACTGACTAACTCAATTGTCAAATGCAAGGAATTATGATTTCCAAATCAAGGGATCAGAAGCAATGCTCTGATTAGGGGTGGATAAGTTGAATAGCCTTAGGGTACAATCAAAGACAATTGGATTGGTCGGGAACCAGTTCCAGTTAAAAGAATGGCAGCTTAGCCGGAAAAGTAATTTATAAGGATCAATGATGATTGCGTGTATTCGCAAACATATTGAGTCAACAGACTCAAAATGATAATGACAAGGAATGTCATTAGGACTACGAGACTTATGGGATTAACCATAATGCAAGCAAGCAAGAATTTCAAGAGCCAAAGGCTCCAGAGGATTTTCGGAAGATCGAATATTATTTTGAAGACTTTTGTGAAACACCTGAACAACTGGGGATGAGCGAATACTTGGCAAGCGCGAGTAATTATTCGTAGGGGTATTCATGCAGCAAGGAACTGCAGGGCAGTAAGCGTAAAGAATTCTCGGAATATCGAAGAGTATTTCAGGACATCTTGTAATAACAAGAGCAACTGGGGATGACAATATGAACGATAGGTGTAAGTAGTTATCCAGAGGTATTTATCGATGGAAGTGAATTGCAAAAGCGATGGCACATAGTCTCGAGAGCACATCGTAGAGTATCTTCGGAATCTTCTGGTGCAGCAGACGATCATCAATAATAAGGGGCTCTCCGGGTGAAAATGATAACGAGATCCTAATGTTAGATTTAGTAAAATTCATTTAACCCGAATAGAAGAGATGTCAGAGTCCCAGAGTATAGGTCGAGGAATAAAAGATCCTACTACCACCCGATGGCGACGTGGGCCCATGGGCCACACAGCCATGTTAGTAAAAGTTTTTCAACGACTAGACTCGACTTCGGCCAAGGAGTTGGAAAGGGGGATTCCTACAGGCAGTCGGCTCTGATACCAACTTGTGACGCCCCCGATTCAATCGTACACTAATCATGCACGCAAATGTGTACGATCAAGATCAGGGACTCACGGGAAGATATCACAACACAACTCTACAAATAAAATAAGTCATACAAGCATCATAATACAAGCCAGGGGCCTCGAGGGCTCGAAT
>NW_025283637.1:0-1167 GCF_018294505.1 Triticum aestivum
TGTGACCCGGTGTAGAGCTGTTCCACCAGGGTGTACACGGCCTTTAACTTGGTGACCACGCTCTGGTTCAAGTTGGCGCTTCTGGAACCTGTTTAACAACATCAGATGACCCGGTGGTAAGGATGAGTTAGGAGATGTAAACATTCCAACGTGAATGAAAGCCGGTGAGGCGACTTACCGAAGATGGCAGCTACCATTTGGGACACTTGGCGCTTTAGACCGGAGAGCTCAGCGGTCTTCTCAGTAAGGGCCTTCTCCGCCTGTTCTGCCCGGGTCACCAGTGCAGTTTTCTCCTCAGCCCAGGCCTTCCGCTCAGCGTCGAATTCAGTCTTCAACTTCTCCTGAGCGGCGATGCTGGAGACAAACTTGGCATTTGCCTTCCGGGTCTCCATCTCTTGTGCCTTCAGCCGGCTCTTGAGATCCGCCAGGTCCGACTCTAATTTCTTGCCAACAGCCTGCATATATTTCCGGGTTATTAACAGTCATCCTATAAAGTCCCAAGCGCTTTCCAAGCAAAGACACTTGGCACTTGGGGGCTAATGCATATTGAACGTATCTATCTATGTACGGCCGGCTCAGTTCAGTAAAGCCGGAATCTAAAAGTCTACAACATATTCAAGTATAAGTCCTAGACTTGGGGGCTAGAATGGCAAGGATCACTATGCAGAAAGTAAGAGAACAGCAGAAGGTTACCTCAGATTTTTGTTGGATCTGGTTGACCATGGCGATCTCGGCGTCCCGGTTCTTGTGAACCTGGCTGATATAGCCTGAGACGAGTTCTCCAATACTTAAGTCGGTGTAGCTGGAGAGATCCAGATTCACCCGGTGGGGTTGCAGCAACTCCCCCCTCGCGGAGCATTTGGCCAGCGCGGTCGGCCTCCCCGGCTCAACTAACTCCGTCCGGGTAATTACCACGTCCGGGTCGTTAGCTGGTGGGGCTGAGCCGGAGGCCTCCGGGTTAGCTAATGCTTCGGTCGTTGTCTTGGTGGTCGGGGCAGGGGCTTCAGGCGCCGTATCCATGGGAATGGTGGCTTCAGGGGCGGAGGCGACTGGCGGCTCTTGAGCCGTCGTCTCCGGCTCAGGCAAGTCGGGCACTCCGGCTGACCTGGTCTTCTTTACTCTTTTGGTGAGCTTTGCCTGGGCACTGAAAAGGCAGAAGTGTTAGGC
>NW_025283638.1:0-1167 GCF_018294505.1 Triticum aestivum
ATGGTGCGCTTACGTGTCGATCATCAACAAGCGCATTTTGGGACGATTTTGGCCCATTTCTTGCATTATTACTTAGTTTTGGGGTCCCGGAGTGATTTCCACGATTGACGAACTCCACGGTGCGTTTAAGTGTCGGTCATAAACACTCACAATTTTGGCCAATTCTCGTCCGTTTCATGCACTATTACTCACCGTTTGGGCGTCCCAGAGAGATTTCCACGATTGACAATCCCTGGAGTGCGTTTGCATGTCTGTCGTCAACACTCACAGTTTTGGCCAATTCTGACGCGATTCGTGGGTTATTATTCACCATTTAGGGCTCCCGAAGCGATTTCCATATTTGTTGAACCCCAAGGTGCGTTTAGGTGTCGGTCATCAATACTCACTGTTTTGGGGCCCCGGTGTGATTTCCACGATTAACGATCCCCGGGGTGCGTTTACATGTCGGTCATCAATACTAGTAGTTTTGGCCAATTCTGGCCCGTTTCGTGGACAATTACTCACTATTTTGGGGCCCCGGAATGATTTCCACGATTAACGAAGTCCCGGGTGCGCTTACGTGTCGGTTATGAACACTCACAGTTTTGGCCAATTCTAACGCGTTTTGTGGACTTTTAGTCACCGTTTTCTGGGCCTGAAGTGATTTCCATAGTTGTTGAACCCCAAGGCGCACTTACGTGTTAGTCATCAAGAATCACAGTTTTGGCTGATTCTGGCCTGTTTCATGGACTATTACTCACTGTTTTGGGGCCCCGGAGTGATTTCCACGGTTAATGAACCGCAGGGTGCATTTACGTGTCGGTCATCAACACTCGCAGTTTTGGCCGATTCTGGCCCGTTTCTTGGACTATTACTCTATTTTTTGGTCCAAGCATGATTTCCATGATTTACGAACCCCGTGGTGCGTTTACGTGTCGGTCAATGACACTCACAATGTTGGCCAATTTCTGGTCTGTTTTGTGTACTATTACTCACCGTTTGGCTTCCCAGAGCGATTTCCATTATTTACAATCCCCGGGTGCGTTTGCGTCTCTGTCGTCAACACTCACAGTTTTGGCCAATTCTGACGCGATTCGTGGACTATTACTCATCATTTAGGGGTCCCGAAGCGATTCCATAGTGGTTGAACCCTAAGGTCCGTTTACGTGTCGGTCATCAACACTCGCA
>NW_025283639.1:0-1167 GCF_018294505.1 Triticum aestivum
CCCCCCTCTTCCTCCATATATACAGCCCTTAGGGCATCGTTTAGACTTTGGGTTTTGTTTAGATTAAAAGTTCGCCACAGCTGCAACTTCGCGTACTTCGTTTGTGTTCAACGACCAGACAAAGGCGTCACAGAACCCCACCTTGATCAATAAAGCTTTCATCTTATATTCGCAATATCCAGATTGCAATCTTAGTTTCTTGCTTGTTCTTCGTTTGCTCGCAGGAAACAGACCCTCGTGGTCAGGTTGATCGTGCTCCGGCGTGGTCAATAACCTCTCGGAGTTGGTTTAGCGATTGCTAAGGCGCGACGTCCTCGCACGTTCGTAGTCGGATCGTCAAAGTCGACTTCCACCAAAGCGATATCCATCATCTCATCGAAAGATCGGGACCCTCGCCTCTATCAAGTGGTATCAGATTTCCAGGTTGCTCGGTGAGATTTTACAGTTTTTCGTAGTTTAGATCGAGTCTGTTCTTCATACCTACAGTCCACGAAAAAGCCACAAAAAAATTAGGGTTAGTTTATCATATCCGAACCAATCTGAGCCTTTGCATAATCTTTTTAGGGTTTTGCTTTGTTGAATTTGCGGTTGCATCGTCGTGTCTAGTTGCTGGTCTTAGAGTCTAGTCTTTTAGAGTTTCGAGTTCTGGTCATAAGTTGTCACGCCGCCGCCGCGCCATCATCATCACCCCTGCCATCTACCACCACCGCTTATCCGCCACCGCTTCGAATCCGTATCCATATACCACCACAGCTGTCATATACCACCACCGCTGCCATCTACCACCATATATCCACCACCAATCCGAGTTCTTGTCATATTAGGTTTGTTTTCGAGATCCGTCTAGATTCCGATTCGTGTTTCCTTGCCGGAGTAGGTTTCGGAAAAAAAAAAAAAGAAGAGTCGGGTAGCCACGCTCCGTTTAGGCCCAAAATTTTTCGAAAACGCATTTTTCGAAAAAATTTCTGGCTATCCTATTTTTAGGTGTTTCTGAGTGTTTTGAGACAGGTGCCATTATAGGAAGTTTTTTTTGACCCGTTTCCAGTTTTTGGGTCCGGGCAGTCAAAAAAAAAAATTGGTCAAAAAAATTTCGTGCCCATCCTGTCAGTTTGAGCTAAGAAGAGTTTTGAGACACTCGCCATTATAGTGATTTTTCGCAAAAAAAAA
>NW_025283640.1:0-1167 GCF_018294505.1 Triticum aestivum
TGTCCCGAACACCCTCGTGGTATCTACGTGAGGGGCTAAAGCCGACGACTGGCCAACTCTCAGATTAATAAACGGCCGCAACGGAGGATAAATAAATCCAGAGAAACAAGACTAACATTATACTGTTAGAATAATCTTGATGTTTAGGTTTAAAGCATAGTTAGCTAGGAGTCTACGTAGTGTGTCCTAGTAAGTTTAGCTAATCGTGTTCAATCTAGCCGGTGATTGATTAGTAGATTATAGGCAAGAGTACTAGTCCGTGTCCTGGTAGGTTTTTTAGGTGTGCGTCCGTGTTGTATTTGGAAGTCCAGGTTGAGTCGGTTTGCTTGCCGTAGGTCTAGGTCCAATATATATGGAGGTATACGGGCGTGAGATTGTAACACGAGGAAAAGAGAAAAATCAATAAAGAGAGAACAAGGCACGACACGTGCCTTTGGCCAAAAGTTCTCGTGTGCGCGTGTTTGTCGTGATTTGATGTGATCGATCCTGTGGACGAGTTCCAACAATTGGTATCTAGAGCAAGGTCGATTTGAAGCCGTGCTTGCCCCAGGGTGGCGACCCGACTAGCGCCTCGGGGCGGGCGATATGGTCGCTGGGTGGTGCAGCGACGAGGAGGAGCGGGCAATGAAGTCGCTAGGTGGTGCAGCGACGCAGAGGATTAAGCAATCATCGTTCGGCGGAGCGACAAGGAGGGAGGCAGTAGGCTGTATTCGGCATAGTGATGGAAGGAGATCGTTGACGGGAGTAGTGGTGCCGAGGTGCGGTGCCGAAAAGTCGTCAAGATCGTCGTTCGAGGGAGTCAGATGAGTCAAGGAGTCATGCGTATTTGCACGGTCAGTCATCGTCGTTGCGTCAGTGAGTCCTCGTCGTGTCCAAGTGCTTGTCTCTGTGTGGATTTGTTGGAGTGGAAGCGGTGCGCACGGTGTTCCGTGAGTTATGTTCACGTCCTCGTGGAGCATCCTGGTTGCGGCCAGTGTGGATTCGGTGTGATGCCGAAGGCGGACGATGGTAGGCAAAACCATCGTAAAGCGAGGATGTGTGCGGGCAGTGGAGAGTGGATCTGCTGCAAGCAAGTACAAGGAGTATGGTGCGGACCGAGTGCAAGGCAGCGGCCAAGCAATGGCGGTGGCACAACATTGTAGAGCAAATTAGAGGTTCTGTATGTTT
>NW_025283641.1:0-1167 GCF_018294505.1 Triticum aestivum
ATGCATTAGTCACAAGTACCCCATATGTCCTATTTTTAGCAAAGTCATGCTAAAATTCACGGAAAATTTCAGCATGACCTTTGCTGAAAATAGGACATATGGAGTACCCGAATTTGCCGGAACGGAAGTTAATCGACATTCCGGCAAACTCAAGGGCCTCTCGGGGTACCTGCAAAATCATCATGACACGATGGTCGGAGACAAAACCCAGCAAACTAGCAAAATCATCACAAATTGTTTTCTGTTAAAGATGATCATCATCTTTACAAGTCTTTCTCAATGTGATCACAAGTAATTCAGAGGCATCACAAGTAATTCAGAGCATCACAAGGCATTAGTAGTTCAGTACATGAACAAGTTTTACAAACCCATATAAGAACAAGTGAATTCTAGTCCCATTGACACTCCTGGTTTTCTACAAACACCAAGTACTAGGGCACACAAAAGTTCTGAAATTTGTGTGCCTAACTGAATTAATTGAATTTTCAGTAACCGAATAAACTGAATTTTCAAAACTGCAAGAAGCCAATTAAAAAAAATCCAACAGCACTAGAACTGAGCTGATTGACAGTAGTTTTGTTCACTGTTATGAAGAGAAACTTCTTCTTGTAAGAAAGGACTTCGCGTGTGGTTTGGAATATTTAGAAATCAAGTTGAAATATCAAACCATATAGAGGTAGGTATGATACAAGTCTACAACATATATACTAATTAATCAACTGCAATCAGGAGACAGTTTCTTCTTCTAAGTCCATCTCACGGTTCGCTGAATTAAGAAAAATACATCATCATTTCAGAAAACTTACGCAAACTACTCAAAACAGGAAGAAGAAGAAAAACACATTTCAGAAGGAAAAAACTTTTGTATAGCTAGAATTCAGAATGCATTCAACAATCCAAACTTTTGTATTTCCTGGATAACAAACAGTAATGATCTCTAGCCCTGACATTCATTTATTCATTCTTCTAGTAAATAGGTGCATAAATGTTCTTGCCGAATGGGTTTATTTTTTGTTGATCTATATGCTCATATATGCAGACGAGGCTAGCCACTTTTCTGCCACTCATATGCCACTGATAAAAAAAATGAACTTTCACCAGTAAGTTGTAACTTGGCAGCCAGTCAGTTTATACAACAAAGATAATCATATATTTCTATGAACACTA
>NW_025283642.1:0-1167 GCF_018294505.1 Triticum aestivum
CTCAACACTCATTGGACCGCACACATCAGTATGTATGATTTCCAATAAGTCGGTTGCTCGCTCCATTGTTCCTGAGAACGGAGTCTTGGTCATTTTACCCATAAGGCATGGTTCGCACGTGTCAAATGATTCATAATCAAGAGACTCTAAAAGTCCATCAGCATGGAGCTTCTTCATGCGTTTGACACCTATGTGACCAAGGCGGCAGTGCCACAAGTATGTGGGACTATCATTATCAACCTTACTTCTTTTGGTACTCACATTATGAACATGTGTAGCATCACGTTCGAGATTCATAAAGAATAAACCATTCACCATAGGAGCATGACCATAAAACATATCTCTCAAAAAAATGGAACAACCATTATTCTCAGATTTAAAAGAGTAGCCATCTCGAATTAAACGAGATCCCGATACAATGTTCATGCTCAAAGCTGGCACTAAATAACAATTATTAAGGTTTAAAACTAATCCCGAAGGGAGATGCAGAGGTAGCATGCCGACAGCGATCACATTGACCTTGGAACCATTCCCGACGCGCATCGTCACCTCGTCCTTTGCCAGTTTCCGCTTATTCCGCAGCCCCTGCTTTGAGTTACAAATGTGAGCAACTGCACCGGTATCAAATACCCAGGAGCCACTACGGGCACTAGCAAGGTACACATCAATTACATGTATATCACATATACCTTTTGTTTTGCCGGCCTTCTTATCCGCTAAGTACTTAGGGCAGTTCCGCTTCCAGTGACCGCTTCCCTTGCAATAAAAGCACTCAGTCTCGGGCTTGGGTCCATTCTTTGGCTTCTTCCCGGCAGCTTGCTTTCCGGGCGCGGCAACCTCCTTGCCGTCCTTCTTGAAGTTCTTTTTACCCTTGCCTTTCTTGAACTTAGTGGTTTTATTGACCATCAACACTTGATGTTCCTTCCTGACTTCTACCTCTGCTGATTTCAGCATAGCAAATACTTCAGGAATGGTCTTTTCCATCCCCTGCATATTGAAGTTCATCACAAAGCTCTTGTAGCTTGGTGGAAGTGACTGGAGGATTCTGTCAATGACCGCATCATCTGGGAGATTAACTCCCAGCTGAGTCAAGCGGTTATGCAACCCAGACATAGTGAGTATGTGCTCACTGACAGAACTGTTTTCCTCCATCTTACAGCTGAAGAA
>NW_025283643.1:0-1167 GCF_018294505.1 Triticum aestivum
ACTTGTCTATGAACTGATATAAGCAACCCAGAAGTCCTTTTCCGCGGACACGGCTATTCGAATAGATGATGATAACCCTGCAGGGGTGTACTTCTTCATACATGTTTCCACCACTTAGCGTCTGCACACGACATGTGCTCGGCAGACTTCAAGCGAAAGCCGACGTGGGTGTAGACCACGACCTACCTAAACACTCAAGTCTCTAGTCCAGGTTTATCGCCTATTCGGGTTCCATCCATGAGGAGATCCGGCCGGAGTTTCGCTCACAGCCCCAAACGATGTGAACAGGGTTCCCGAGATACCAAACGGGCATCCGGTACACCGTGCCACGTACCTACCGCATCACAGCCCACCCCTACGGTCAGCGTTGTCCACGGCCTCCAGTAAGCTACAAACACCAGAAACTACTTGCAACTCCTGGACAGAGGACAAGGGTGAATAAGAAGTCGAGCGGGGTCATATTTCAGGGCCCAATGTATGGTAGTAACTGAATCATGGATCACAAACACATAACTCAGTTCCTGAGGACGGCTACAATGAGACAACCCACCATGTACTCCTACATGGCCTCTCACCGCTACCTTTACCAAATCGTGTTCACACACTTAGCTCACACACAGTAGGACATGTTCACACGCCTCTGATTCATCCCCGATGAATCAGACCTGACTCAAATCTAAGCAGTAGCAGGCATGACAAACAAGCATGAATGAGTAGGCACAACAGGGCTCAAACAACTCCTACTCATGCTAGTGGGTTTCATCTATTTACTGTGGCAATGACAGGTCATGCAAAGGATAAAGGGGTTCAACTACCGCAGCATGTAACAGTTGAATCGGTGTTGTCCTAATGCAGTAAAAGAGAGCAGGAGCGAGAGGGTAGGATTGTATCGGAATGAACAAGGGGGTTTTGCTTGCCTGGCACTTCTGAAGATAACATTGAGTCTTCATCAGTGTCAACGATCACATCCTCGGTATCACGTCTATCGAGAGGGGACAAATACCGGCAACACAGAAGGAAACACAATCAATGCAATGCACAATATGATGCATGATCATGACATAGCAAAATGAATGTGTTTTGGGCTAATGCATCTAGCAACAAGTTAAATGAAGTTGGTTTGAATACAAGATTCAAATTCAAACTCCATATGTGATTATTTAAATG
>NW_025283644.1:0-1167 GCF_018294505.1 Triticum aestivum
CTAGGCGCATGGGGGGAGGCCCAAGGGGGGCGCCCCAGCCCACTAAGGGCTGGTTCCCTTCCACTTTCAGCCCACGGGGCCCTCCGGGATAGGTGGCCCCACCCGGTGGACCCCCGGGACCCTTCCGGTGGTCCCGGTACAATACCGGTAACCCCCGAAACTTTCCCGGTGGCCGAAACTTGACTTCCTATATATAATTCTTCACCTCCGGACCATTCCGGAACCTCTCGTGACGTCCGGGATCTCATCCGGGACTCCGAACAACTTTCGGGTTTCCGCATACATATATCTCTACAACCCTAGCGTCACCGAACCTTAAGTGTGTAGACCCTACGGGTTCGGGAGACATGCAGACATGACCGAGACGCCTCTCCGGTCAATAACCAACAGCGGGATCTGGATACCCATGTTGGCTCCCACATGTTCCACGATGATGTCATCGGATGAACCACGGTGTCGAGGATTCAATCAATCCGTATGCAATTCCCTTTGTCAATCGGTATGTTACTTGCCCGAGATTCGATCGTCGGTATCCCAATACCTTGTTCAATCTCGTTACCGGCAAGTCTCTTTACTCGTACCGCAATGCATGATCCCGTGACTAACGCCTTAGTCACATTGAGCTCATTATGATGATGCATTACCGAGTGGGCCCAGAGATACCTCTCGTCACACGGAGTGACAAATCCCAGTCTCGATCCGTGCCAACCCAACAGACACTTTCGGAGATACCCGTAGTGCACCTTTATAGTCACCCAGTTACGTTGTGACGTTTTGCACACCCAAAGCACTCCTACGGTATCCGGGAGTTGCACGATCTCATGGTCTAAGGAAAAGATACTTGACATTGGAAAAGCTCTAGCAAACGAAACTACACGATCTTTTATGCTATGCTTAGGATTGGGTCTTGTCCATCACATCATTCTCCTAATGATGTGATCCCGTTATCAATGACATCCAATGTCCATAGTCAGGAAACCATGACTATCTGTTGATCAACGAGCTAGTCAACTAGAGGCTTACTAGGGACACGTTGTGGTCTATGTATTCACACATGTATTACGATTTCCAGACAATACAATTATAGCATGAATAATAGACAATTACCATGAACAAAGAAATATAATAATAACCATTTATTATTGCCTCTAGGGCATATTTCCAACA
>NW_025283645.1:0-1167 GCF_018294505.1 Triticum aestivum
GGTTGATCAAAATCAGCACTACGTGCAGCCACCTGTACCACCACCAGCAGGTCGACCTCAGGTATATATTCGTAATGGTAGGCCTGCACCACCACCTCAGGTACGAGATGATGTCCATATTCCTAAACTGAAATTGAATATTCCACCATTTGAGGGTAGATATGTTCCTGATATATATCTTACTTGGGAGTTAGAAACTGAACAACGATTTACATGTTTACAATATCCTGAGGAGAGACGAGTTGCTGCTGCTGTTTGTGCTTTCACTAGTTTTGCATGTGTATGGTGGTCTGAACATTGTAGATTATATCCTATTCCAACTACTTGGGCTGCTTTGAAAACTGCTATGCGTACGCGTTGGGTTCCACCATATTATCAACGTGAATTGCTTCAGAAATTGCAGCGTTTAAGACAAGGGAAAAATTCTATAGAAGAATATTATCAGGAATTACAAACTGGCATGATTAGATGTGGTATTGTTGAGGAGAATGAAGCTATTCTTGCATGTTTTCTGGGTGGATTAAATAGAGAGATTCAGACCATTCTAGACTATAAGGAGTATACTAATATGACTCGTTTATTCCATCTTGCTTGTAAAGCTGAACGTGAAGTGCAGGATCGACAAGCATTGGGGCGAACTAACTTTTCTGCAGGCCGACCTTCCTCATGGACACCACGTGCATCTTCTACTTCAACTGCACCAGCACCTCCATCCGGTGCCACATCCAGCCGTGATACAAGAAAACAGGCACAACCACCATTATCTGCCAAGAGCGCACCTGCGGGGCCTGCACAGCGTTCTTCTTCTTCCATGGCATCAACAGGGCACACAAGTGATATTATTTGTCGTCGTTGTAAGGGAGGAGGTCATTATGCGAGAGAATGCAAATCTCCGCGTGTGATGATTGCTACAGCGGATGGTGGATATGAGTCTGCTAGTGACTATGATGAGGAGACTTTGGCTCTTATTACACGTGAAGAACATGGTGGAGATGATTCTGATCATGAGACGCAATACATGGCTCCTGAAGACGCTGACAGGTATGAATGTTTAGTTGCTCAACGTGTTTTGAGTGTGCAGATCACACAAGCTGAGCAAAATCAGAGGCACAATTTGTTCCATACCAAGGGAGTTGTGAAGGAACGTTCTGTGCGCGTCATCATAGA
>NW_025283646.1:0-1167 GCF_018294505.1 Triticum aestivum
GAAACAACGAACCTTCGCAACGGTGCACAGTTAGGGTGAACACTTTCTTGAAATTATTATAAGGGATCATCTTACTTACTACCGTCGTTCTAAGCAAATAAGATGCAAAAACATGATAAACATCACATGCAATCAAATAGTGACATGATATGGCCAATATCATTATGCTCCTTTGATCTCCATCTTCGGGGCACCATGATCATCTTCGTCACCGGCATGACACCATGATCTCCATCATTGTGTCTTCATGAAGTCGTCACGCCAACGATTACTTCTACTTCTATGGCTAACGCGTTTAGCAACAAAGTAAAGTAATTTACATGGCGTTATTCAATGACACGCAGGTCATGCAAAATAATAAAGACAACTCCTATGGCTCCTGCCGGTTGTCATACTCATCGACATGCAAGTCGTGATTCCTATTACAAGAATATGATCAATCTCATACATCACATATATCATTCATCACATCTTCTGGCCATATCACATCACATAGAACTTGCTGCAAAAACAAGTTAGACGTCCTCTAATTGTTGTTGCAAGTTTTTACGTGGTTTGTAGGTTTCTAGCAAGAACGTTTTCTTACCTACGTATGACCACAATGTGATTTGCCAATTTCTATTTACCCTTCATAAGGACCCTTTTCATCGAATCCGTTCCGACTAAAGTAGGAGAGACAGACACCCGCTAGCCACCTTATTCAACTAGTGCATGTCAGTCGGTGGAACCTGTCTCACGTAAGCGTACGTGTAAGGTCGGTCCGGGCCGCTTCATCCTACAATGCCGCCGAAACAAGAAACGACTAGTAGCGGCAAGAAGAATTGGCAAACTCAACGCCCACAACTGCTTTGTGTTCTACTCGTGCATAGTAACTACGCATAGGCCTGGCTCATGATGCCACTGTTGGGAATCGTAGCATAATTTAAAATTTTTCTACGCTCACCAAGATGCATCTATGGAGTCTACTAGCAACGAGGGGAAAGGAGTGCATCTACATACCCTTGTAGATCGCGAGCGGAAGCGTTCCAATGAACGTGGATGACGGAGTCGTACTCGCCGTGATCCAAATCACCGATGACCGAGTGCCGAACGGACGGCACCTCCGCGTTCAACACACGTACGGTGCAGCGACGTCTCCTCCTTCTTGATCCAGCAAGGGGGAAGGAG
>NW_025283647.1:0-1167 GCF_018294505.1 Triticum aestivum
CCTTGGGGTTCGACAACCATGGAAATCGCTTTGGGACCCCAAAAAGGTGAGTAATAGTCCATGAAACGGGCCAGAATTGACAATAACCACGAGTGTTGATGACCGACACGTAAACGCACCACGGGGTTTGTTAATCGTGGAAATCACTACGGGACCCCAAAACAGTCAGTATTAGTCCATGAAACGGGCCAGAATTGGCCAAAACAATGAGTGTTGATGACCGACACGTAAGTGCACCTTAGGGTTCAACAACTGTGGAAATCGATTTGACCGCAAAACGGTGAGTAACAGTCCATGAAACGGGCCAGACTCGTAAAAAACCGCGAGTGTTGATGTCTGACACGTAAACGCACCCCGGGGTTCGTTAATCGCGGAAATCACTCCCGGACCCCAAAAAAGTGAGTAATAGACCATAAAATGGGCCAGAATCAGCCAAAATTGTGACTGTTGATGACCGACATGTAAGCGCACCATGGGGTTCATAAACTATGGAAATCGCTTTGGGATCCCTAAACGGTGAGTAATAGTCCACGAAACGGGTCAGAATTGGCCAAAGCTATGAGTGTTGATGACGGGCACGTAAACGCACCCCAGGGATCGTCAATCATCGAAATCGCTCCGGAACCCCAAAACGGTGTGTAACAGTGCACAAAACATACCAGAATCGGCCAAAATTGTGAGTTTTGATGACCGACACGTAAACGCACCCCGGTGTTCGTCAATCATGGAAATCACTTCGGGATCCCAAAACTGAGTAATAGTCCAAGAAACGAGCAAGAATCGGCCCAATCTGCGAGTCTTGACGACAAACACGTAAGCACATCTTGGGTTCGACAACCATGGAAATCGCTTTGGAACTCCAAAATGGTGAGTAATAGTCCGTGAAAGAGCCCTGAATCGGTAAAACCTAGGGTTATTGATCAATGATACATAAACGCACCCCGGGGTTCGTCAATCATGGAAATCGCTCAGGGACCCGAAATCAGTGAGTAATAGTCCATGAAACGGGCCAAACTCGGCCAAAACTGCAAATGTTGATGACAGACACATAAACACACCGTTGTTCGTCGATCGTGGAAATCGCTACGTGACCCCAAAACTGAGTAATAGTCCAAGAGACGGGCCAGAATCGGCCAAAACCGCGATTGTTGATGACCGACACGTAAG
>NW_025283648.1:0-1167 GCF_018294505.1 Triticum aestivum
CCCGTTTCGTGGACTATCACTCACCATTTTGGGGTCCAAGAGCGATTTCCACGATTGACGATCCCTGGGGTGCGTTTACGTGTCCATCGTCAACACTCACAGTTTTGGCCAATTCTGACCCGTTTCGTGGACTATCACTCACCGTTTTGGGGTCCTGAAACGATTTCCATAGTTGTTGAACCCTAAGGTGCGCTTACGTGTCGGTCATCAACACTCTTAGTTTTGGCCGATTCTGGCCCGTTTGGTGGACTATTACTCACTGTTTTGGGGTCCCGGATTGATTTCCACGATTAACGAACCCCGGGGTGCGTTTACGTGTCGGTCATCAACACTCGAAGTTTTTGTCGATTCTGGTCCGTTTCGTGCACTACTACTTACCTTTTTGGGGTCCCAGAGGGGTTTCCACGATTGACGATCCCTGGGGTGCGTTTACGTGTCTGTCGTCAACACTCACTGCTTTGGCCAATTCTGACCCGTTTCGTGGACTATTACTCACAGTTTAGGGGCCCCGAAATGATTTCCATAGTTGTTGAACCCCAAGGTGCGCTTACGTGTCGGTCATCAACAATCGCAGTTCCGGCCGATTCTGGCCCATTTCATGGACTATTGCACACTTTTTGGGGGTCCTGAAGTGATTTCCATGATTGACGAACCCCGGGGTGCGTTTATGTCCCGTTTCGTGGACTATTAAACATTGTTTTGGGGTCCTGAAGTGATTTGCACGATTGACGAACGCCGGGGCGCGTTTATGTGTCGGTCATCAACACTCACAATTTTGGCCGATCCTGGTATGTTTCGTGCACTATTACTCACCGTTTTAGGGTGCGAGAGCGATTTCCACGATTGACGATCCCCGGGGTGTGTTTACGTGTCCGTCCTCAACACTCACTATTTTGGCCAATTCTGACCCGTTTCGTGGACTATTACTCATAGTTTTGGGGTCCCGAAACGATTTCCATAGTTGTTGAACCCCAAGGTGCGCTTACGTGTCGGTCATGAACACTCACAGTTCTGGCCGATTCTGGCCCGTTTCATGGACTATTACTCACTGTTTTGGGGGTGCGAGAGCGATTTCCACGATTGACGATCCCCGGGGTGCGTTTACATGTCCGTCGTCAACACTCACAGTTTTGGCCGATTCTGAGCCGTTTCGTGGACTATTACTCA
>NW_025283649.1:0-1167 GCF_018294505.1 Triticum aestivum
GGAAAGTTAAACATTTTCCTAAATGTGTGAACCGTTTTTGGAAATTACATGAATAGTTTTAGAAATACGTGCAAACGTCTTATGAAAACTGAGCTAATAATGTTTCTAAGATTACATAAAAAATATGAGCATATATTACCTAAAATACACTGATATAATCCGAGGGAAAATAAATTTTAAAACCAAACAGTTAACCTGCCTTTTAGGCATCCACATCCAGGGAATTCATGTATCATATGAAGAAGGTATCATGAAGAGTCGTTGATAACATCTCTCCATGTTATATTTAGTCCATGTTATATCTTATATTTACGAAATTGAAGCACCATTGGAGGTTCACGCTAATCCTAGAAAAACAATCAAAATTATCCATTCGATATCTCTACTAGTTATCTACAATCATTGGATGAAGTATCTCAGGAAGGCATTGCCCTTTGTCCCACCTCAACACTTGTTCCTAATGGGGCTCATCTATAGACTGTGATCTCACAGAACCAAAGGACTCAAAGAAAAAAAGAAAAAAAAAACACGCACAGCCTTATGAGTCTCTACAGGCTGCGATCTCCCAGAAAAGAAAAAGAAGTCGCAAAAGGGAAGAAAAAGCCAAGCAGAGCCTTACGGATTCATGTATAGTCTGTTATCTCTCAAAAAGAAAAATAATTTGCAAAGAAGAGAAAATGAGCAGCGAAGATCTTTCCCACAGCCACCCCTTCATCTATTTCAATTATCATGCCCTAATCTCTCCATGATGCTTTCACCTAGAGGTTGTTGTTTCATCTTCCCCATGCATGCGTCCACTTTTTTGTACCGACCATCTCATCTAGCGGCACGTTCTCTGCTCACTGACACTTCCTTCGACTGATTTTTTTGTTTGGTTTCGCGAATGGGACCTTTCATTAATTAAAAGGAGTCATTACAATCTGTGGTGCACAGTGAGCTAATACCATCTGGACCAGTGTGTAGCCACACAGCAGTACTGGGTAGGGATTGCCCCATCAGAACTAGCTGGTGGCATACCTGGGTTAGCCCGTGTTTCACATGTGATATGGAATGCAACCTACCAAGACCTAGCAGCCAATGTTTCTACAGTAAGGAAGATCACATAACACACGTGCTACCCAAGATTTGGTCTCCAGTTTTCCCCACCATTGCCCGGCATACAACATC
>NW_025283650.1:0-1167 GCF_018294505.1 Triticum aestivum
GATATTTACTTGATGAGACGTAAGTCTGGATCTTTTGAAATCATTCGAAAGGTTTTCAAAAATGAAGTAGAAGTTATTGTAACAAGAAAATTATGTTTCTGCAATTTGATTGCACAAAGGAATATTTGAGTTACATGTTTAGCGAATGTCTGATGAGTTGTGAAAGGGGTTTCATAACTTGCACCTCCCGGAACACCACTGCAAGTGAAAAGTCCGTGGAGATGTAATCTAACCATTTATGACATGGTAAGGTCAAAGATGACATAAATAAATTTGCCATTATCCTTTTTAAAGTGATGCTTTAGAGACTGCGGCTTTTACACTGAAAAGAGCTACATCGGGTCTGTTGAAATGAAGCCATGGTATGGTACGCCCAACCATGTTATATCTTTTCTTAACATTTGGAATATGGGGCTTGTGTAAAAGGTTACAAACCTATTCCAAATCAGACAAGTGCTACTCTGTAGGTTATACCAAAATGTTGGGTATTCCTCCCTCACTATACCGAGGCAAATAGTTTTGCCGCGAAACGGTGTGCTTTTAAAGAGAATGGTTCTTTCAAAAAGGTGAGTGGGAGAATAGTGCAACTCGACGAGATAAACAGTATCTAAGTCATCAGATCAAAGGAAAGAGACCTTGGAAGTAATTCCAGAGTTTCCTACTGCGACTGATACGGAAGTCTCTACAATAAAATGCATGAACTTCGGTCGAACTTGCAGCTGAACCACGTAGGCAAGGCTCGTGCAAACCTCTCAGGTGCGCAAACGAGATATTGTTGTTAGACAACATTATACCTACGATACACAAGGAAGCGTTGATGGGCCCTGACTCCGGAATTGGCTAAATGCCAATACAACCCAAGTTAGTTTCCATATAAGTGATTCAAGATTAAAACCTTGATACACCTTTCGGAAGACTTAGAGTCTAACGAATATTTATGGAACTTAAAACTGATATGGATAAAAATGTTTTATCCATAAAGCTCGACTTGTTGAAATAACAAGTTCAAGAGTTGACTACGATGAGGTTGTTTTCATCGTAGCGATGCTTAAAGTCGGTTCGGGTTGAACTAGCAATTAATACATATTTCAATCATGAGATATGAAACATGGATGATAAAAGGATTTCCATCTGATGGAAATGAAAGCTAGGACTTGTATATGATAC
>NW_025283651.1:0-1167 GCF_018294505.1 Triticum aestivum
ACTCTGGACCCCAAAACAGTGAGTAATAGTCCACGAAATGGGCCAGAATCGGCCAAAACTGTGAGTGTTAATGAACAACACGTAAACGCACCCCGGGGTTCTTTAATCGTGAAATTCACTCCGGGACGCCAAAATAGTGAGTAACAATCCAAGAAACGGGCCAGAATCGGCCGAAACTGTGAGTGTTGATGACCGACACGTAAGCGCACCTTGGCTTTCAACAACTATGGAAATCACTTCGGGGCCCCAAAACAGTGACTAATAGTCCAAGAAACAGGCCAGAATCGGCCCAAACTATGAGTGTTGATGACCGACACGTAAGCGCACCTTGGGGTTCGACAACCATGGAAATAGATTTGGGACCCCAAAACAGTGATTAATAGTCCTCGAAACGGGCCAGAAATGGCCAAAACTGTGATTGTTGATGACCGACAGGTAAGCGCACCCCAGGGTTCGGCAATCATGGAAATCACTCCGGGACCCCGAAACTGAGAAATAGTCCAAGAAACGGGCCAGAATCGGCCCGAACTACGATTGTTGATGATAGATATGTAAGCGCTCCTTGGGGTTTGACAACCATGGAAAACGCTTTGGGATCCCAAAACGGTGAGTAATAGGCCAAGAAACGGGTCAGAATCGGCAAAAACCGCGAGTGTTAATGACCGAGACGTAAACGCACCGCGGGGTTCGTCAGTCGTGGAAATCACTCCGGGACCCCAAAACATTGAGTAATAGTCCAAGAAATGGGCCAGAATCGGCCAAAACTGTGACTATTGATGGCCGACATGTAGGCGGTTCAAAAACTACGGAAATCGCTTCGAGGCCCCAAAACGATGAAGAATAGTCCACGAAACGGGTCAGAATTGCCCAAAACTGCGAGTGTTGATGACCGACATGTAAGCGCACCTTGGGGGTCCACAACCATGGAAATCGATTTGGGATCTCAAAACGGTGAGTAATTGTCCATGAAACGGTCCATAATCGGCCAAAATAGTGAGTGTTGATGACCGACATGTAAGCGCACCTTGACGGTCCACAACCATGGAAATCGATTTGGGATCTCAAAACGGTGAGTAATTGTCCATAAAACGGTCAATAATCGGCCAAAACAGTGATTGTTGATGACTGACACGGGAACGCACCCTGGGGTTCGTTAATCATGGAAAT
>NW_025283652.1:0-1167 GCF_018294505.1 Triticum aestivum
CATTGTTATTGGGGTTGTTGTAAGCTGGCCTGGGGTTGGCATACTGCTGAGGTGGATAGTTGGTGCGAGGTGCAGGAGCTCTTGGCTGCTGATAGGTTGGCTTGACCGGGGCTGGCTGCCACGGGCGAGGCTTCTGGTTGCTGGAGCTACCCTTGCTGATCATCTTGCGCTTACGAGTGTCATCCAAGGCACGTCGCTTGTCCTCAAGCATGAGTGCCTTGTTCACCAGATCAGGAAAGGTTGGGCAGTCACACACAACAAGCGAGTACTGCAGAGTCTGGTTAAGGCCTTCCATGAAGCGCTCCCTTTTGGCAGCATCAGTGCTGACATCCTCAGGGGCATACCTTGAGAGAACACTGAACTTCTGCATGTACTCCTTGACAGTGCTACTACCTTGCTTCAGGGCTCGGAACTCATGCTTCTTGATGGCCATGATTCCAGAAGGGATGTGGGCCTTGCGGAATTCCGTCTTGAAGGTGTCCCAAGTGATGTCTTGCTCAACATGCATAGCCTTGAATCCATCCCACCAAGCTCTGGCAGTCCCCCCGAGACAGTGGGCAGCATACGCCACTTTATCACGGTCCTCAGTGCATCCGACTAGTGCCAGCAGATCCTCAATGGTGCGGACCCAGTCGTCTGCATCCAGGGGTTCAGCAGCCTCGATGAAAGTGGGTGGTGCATGCTTCTTGAATTCCACCAGTGTGGAACGTCCATGGCCGTGCCCCGCCGGCTGGCGGTTGACAGCCTGAGCAATCATCTGGAGGGCTGCAGTGTTGGCTTGGCGCTCCTCTCGAAAGGCTTGGAGAAGCTGAGCCATATCCATGCTTGGAGGAGGTGGTGGTGGTGGAGTCTGTCCTTGGGCTTGGTCCTGGCTGGCTCCGGCCTCAGCAGAACCTCCGGCTTCTTGCGGCTGGGTAGAGGTACCAGTACGTGTTACAACAGGCATCCTGTTGGAGCGGTCAAGGTCTCATGATTGGGAACAACAATGAGGGAAAGCAGTATAGATGGAATGCCTAGTAAGGGGGTGGTGTGACACAATTTAAGTTAAACAAAGGCCAGAAGGGCCAAACTCATGCATTAAAACCAAATGAGGAATGTAGTCGTTTACAAGTTCCCGAAGGGAAAGTACGACTTCATGAAAGCAAGCTGAACGCAAACGCAACATAA
>NW_025283653.1:0-1167 GCF_018294505.1 Triticum aestivum
GAGCGGATGAAATGTGATTCTTGTCTTGATGACACTTCTCCCTCCTCCGACGGTGTCATCTCAAATAAAAGATCTTCAACTCCAATCCCACCTCAACGACGCTTGTTGCGGCTTTGTCGAAGGGCATGCGAGTCTCCGCCCCTGTTGTTATCCACGGACGACGGTCGTTATTTGTGTTGTCTGTCGGCATGGCTCCATATATATTGTTGGCAGCAATATCGTCTTCTGCAACAACTTCTTCTCTCAAGCCTCCACGGGCAAGATGGTTGGTTTATCACGCTGCGGGTAGAAATGAGATTAAGTGGGACTAACCGGCCCATCCCACTTAAACTGCTTTAGTTGGCTCCTATTGGAGAGAACTTTTTTAAGTGGGCTAACTCTATTAGCCCATTGCGAACCCACTTAACCAACCAAACCTTTCTCTCTCTTGTGCGTAGAAGAACAGAGAAGGCGTTGCGGCGCGAGAAACACACTCCCACCGCCATCTTCGACGGACACACAACTATGCCGCCACATATTCACGTCTTCACCTCGCACTCAACCAACTGTCACTTCGACGCGCGAGCGGATAGAACGTGATTCTTGTCTTGATGACGCTTCTCCCTCCTCCGACGGTGTCATCTCAAATAAAAGATCTTCAACTCCAATCCCACCTCAACGACGTTTGTTGCGGCGTTGTCGAAGGGCATGCGAGTCTCCGCCCCTGTTGTTATCCACGGACGACGGTCGTTATTTGTGTTGTCTGTCGGCATGGCTCCATATATATTGTTGGCGGCAATATCGTCTTCTGCAACAACCTCTTCTCTCAAGCCTCCACGGGCAAGATGGTCGGTTTATCATGCTGCGGGTGGAAATGAGATTAAGTGGGACTAACCGGACCATCCCACTTAAACTGCTTTAGTTGGCTCCTATTGGAGAGAACTTTTTTAAGTGGGCTAACTCTATTAGCCCATTGCGAACCCACTTAACCAACCAAACCTTTCTCTCTCTTGTGCGTAGAGGAACAGAGAAGGCGTTGCGGCGCGACAAACACACTCCCACCGCCATCTTCGACGAACACACAACGATGCCGCCACATATTCACGTCTTCACCTCGCACTCAACCAACGGTCACTTCGACGTGCGAGCGGATAGAATGTGATTCTTGTCTTGATGACGCTTCTCCCT
>NW_025283654.1:0-1167 GCF_018294505.1 Triticum aestivum
TCTGTCGACTATTACTCACTTTTTTGGGGTCCCAGAGTGATTTCCATGATTAACGAACCCCGGGGTGCGTTTACGTGTCAGACATCAACACTCGTGGTTTTTGACGATTCTGGCCCGTTTCATGGACTATTACTCACCGTTTTGCGGTCACGAAGAGATTTCCACAGTTGTTGAACCCCAAGGTGCGCTTACGTGTTGGTCATCAACTCTCATAGTATTGGCCAATTCTGGCCCGTTTCGTGGACTATTACTGACTGTTTTGGGGTCCCGGAGTGATTTCCACGATTAACAAACCCCATGGTGCGTTTAAGTGTCGGTCATCAACACTCGTGGTTTTTGTCGATTCTGGGACGTTTCATGGACTATTACTCACATTTTTGGGGTCCCAAAGCGATTTCCATGGATGTCGAACCCCAAGCTGCGCTTATGTATCGGTCATCAACAATCGCAGTTTCGGCCGATTCTGGCCCGTTTCTTGGACTATAACTCAGTTTTTGGCTCACGTAGTGATTTCCACGACCGACGAACACCGGTGTGTTTATGTGTCGGTCATCAACATTTGAAGTTTTGGCCGATTTTGGCCCGTTTCATGGACTATTACTCACTGATTTGATGTCCCTGAGCAATTTCCATGATTGACGAAACCCGGGGTGCGTTTATGTATCGTTGATCAATAACCCTAGGTTTACCGATTCAGGGCTCTTTCATGGACTATTACTCACCGTTTTGCAGTCCCAAAGCGATTTCGATGCTTGTCGAACCCCAAGATGTGCTTACGTGCTGGTCGTAAAGACTCGCAGATTGTGCCGATTCTGGCCCGTTTCCTGGACTATTACTCAGTTTTGGGGTCCCGAAGTGATTTCCATGATTGACGAACACCGGGGTGCATTTACGTGTCGGTCACCAACACTCACAATTTTGGCCGATTCTGGTACGTTTTCTGCACAGTTACTCACCGTTGTGGGGTCCCGGAGCGATTTCCATGATTGACGATCCCTGGGGTGCGTTTACGTGCCCGTCGTCAACCCTCACAGTTTTGGCCAATTCTGACCCGTTTCGTGAACTATTACTCACCGTTTCGGGATCGCAAAGCGATTTCCATAGTTATTGAACCCCAAGGTGCGCTTACATGTTGGTCATCAACAGTCACAGTTTTGGCCGATTCTG
>NW_025283655.1:0-1167 GCF_018294505.1 Triticum aestivum
CAATTCACGGAACCGTGACGAAAATCTACCACTTTACGATTTTGTCCCGAAAACTACCACTTTCTCGCTAATCCGTGGCAAAAAACTACCAAGTCGCGAAATCGCTCGCTTGGCCTCTTCTAAACGCATTTCTGACAGGATGGGCCCACCTGTCAGCATCAATCTTCTTCTTCCTCCTCCTCCTCCTCTCTCTGGCATTTCCTCGAACACCTCGCGTGCACTCCGCATAAGAGGGGGCCAACTTCGTATAAAAATACACAATATGCATGAAAAAAACCACACTACATATCCCCTCAAACAAAGCTGTGTTGTGCAGCCTTGACTTGATAATCTTCAAGCTCGAGAGAACACGCTCAGTTGTTAACGGAGAAAGGATGCTCAGTTGATAGTTTTTCATTCATACATGGCACCAGAGCTAGAGCATCGGGAGCTAATGGACATTTAACTATTCCCTCACCCCCTTTTCTTCTAAAACAAATACAGCATCTTCCGGTTGTTTCCCCATTGGTACCTTAAAAAAATTTAGTACGAAAAGTTGTGACTGAGCTGCAGAGCTGCCATGCAGCTAGGCATTAAAGTTACTAGAAATCTGATAATCCTAGAAATCTCAATTCTCACATATACTAACAGAAGCAGTGAATAGAACATCAGAAGATGGGGCCCAGAACAACATCTAACAAGAAAATACGTGGGTGTCCACAGCGTCGGGTGCAGAGAGCATGCCGGGCTGCCGGCTTTGGCGTGGTACGCTGCCGTGCTTGTGTGCAGGGCTGTAGGCTGTCTTCTCGAAGCCTCCAACCACCGAGCAGCCGAGGAATCAGCCGGCCAAGAAGAAGGGGATAAGGTCTGCTCGTCAGCTGCCGCCGCCGTCGTCGAGGGATCAGGTCGTGGATGCCGGACGGGGAGGCAGGGAGGCATGGAGGGTGCCAGGGTGGGGATCGGGGAACTAGAGCTGAAGCGGACGCGTTGATTCACAAACGAGACGAGAGGAGGCGCTGGGCCAGAGTCATAAGCATACCTAGTAGTCAAAAAAATCAGTTTGGAAAGGGGGGGTCGTAGCCCAGTTTCATGTCCACTACGCTCCGCCACCTCTAAGGTCGATCTCCACGGATCCGAATTCGTTGTTGAAAGGCAAAATTGTAGGAGACGAGCCGAGGGAGACAGGCT
>NW_025283656.1:0-1167 GCF_018294505.1 Triticum aestivum
TGCAGGGTAGCTATTTGAGTACGAGAGGCATACGATCAGACCCCTACGCGTGCTTATCGGGCGGAGAGCCCTTTGACCTCCATCTACCGTCCACCTCTCTCCCAAGGTCTCCATTAATGGCGCCCGAGCCTCTGTTTAATGGCATGGCTATGTCTCACTCGACTGAGATTTAAGAGAGAAAAAAGAAAATCTAAAATCACAGATCTTGATGTAAGATCCGACGGACCTATATAGCATCTACTGCGACTTATAGCAAGACTGATGAATATATAAAGACGATTAATTTTTTTTATCAAAGCAGGGCTTGCCCCTTCCGATTTTCATTACTGAAAACCACCACAATTCACAAGAAGTTCAGCACAACTCCAGCCTAACACGAAGGACTAAAAGCTACCAGATTGAAATCGCAACATCCCAAGAGGCCAACAAAGGCCGAACATCCGCGCTAGAACCCAACATTTCACAACCTACGACACAATCCACATCCTAAACCGATTATTACATCAAAAGAAACCAGGAAACTAGTCTTTGCAGTGAGCGGCGATGAGCTCTTTCGTGTCCTCAAGATGCTGCTTGAGAACATCCACGGATTCCTCCACCAGCCTTTCACTACAAAAAATACACTTCCGTGATGATACATGTTTGTCACAGTAGGTCACGTTTTCTGTCATGCATGTACATCCATGACGATTTTATGACAGAATCAAGATAGTCAAGTAGAGGCATACTAGTGACACTCTGTTTGTCTATGTATTCACACATGTATTATGTTTCCGGTAAATACAATTCTAGCATGAATAATAAACATTTATCATGATTATAAGGAAATAAATAATAACTTTATTATTGCCTCTAGGGCATATTTCCTTCAGTCTCCCACTTGCACTAGAGTCAATAATCTAGTTCACATCGCCATGTGATTTAACACCAATATTCATATCTGTATATGATTAACACTCATAGTTCACATTATCATGTGACCAACATCCAAAGGGTTTACTAGAGTCAATAATCTAGTTCACATTGCTATGTGATTAACACCCAAAGAGTACTAAGGTGTGATCATGTTTTGCTCGTGAGAGAAGCTTAGTCAATGGGTCTGTCACATTCAGAGCCGTATGTATTTTGCAAATATTTTATGTCCACAATGCTCTGCACGGAGCTTCT
>NW_025283657.1:0-1167 GCF_018294505.1 Triticum aestivum
AACGCTGAGTAATAGTGCACGAAACGGACAAGAATCGGCCAAATATGTGAGTGTTGATGACCAACATGTAAACGCACCCCGGGGTTCATCAATCATGGAAATGACTCTGGGACCCCAAAACAGAGTAATAGTCCAAGAAACGGGCCAGAATCGGCCAAAACTGTGATTGTTGATGACTGACACATAAGCACACCTTGGGGTTCAACAACTATGGAAATCGCTTCGGGACCCCAAAACGGGTCAGAATTGGACAAAACTGTGAGTGTTGACGACGGACACATAAACGCACCCCGGGGTTCATCAATCGTGGAAATCGCTCTGGGTCCCCAAAACGCTGAGTAATAGTGCACGAAACCGCGAGTAATAGTCCATGAAATGAAAATCGCTTTGGGACCCCAAAACGGTGAGTAATAATCCATGAAACGGGCAAGAAACGGCCGAAACCGCGAGTGTTGATGATCGACACATAAGCGCACCTTGGAGTTCGATAACCATGGAAATCACTCCGGGACCCCGAAATGGTGAGTAATAGTGCATGAAGCTGGCCAGAAACGGCCAAAACTGCGAGTGTTGATGATCCACACGTAAACACACCTTGGGGTTCAACAACTATGAAGATCGCTTCGGGACCCAAAAACGATGAGTAATAGTCCACGAAACGGGTTAGAATTGGACAAAACTGTGAGAGTTTAAGACCAACACGTAAACGCACCCCGGGGTTCGTGAATCGTGGAAATGACTCCGGGACCCCAATACAGAATAATAGTCCAAGAAACGGGCCAGAATCGGCCAAAACTATGATTGCTGATGACCGACACGTTAGCACACCTTGGGGTTCAACAACTATGGAAATCGCTTTGGGACCCCAAAACGGTGAATAATAGTCCATGAAACGGGTCAGAATTGGACAGAACTATGAGTGTTGACGACAGACACATAAACGCACCCCAGGGTTCATCAATCGTGGAAATCGCTCTGGTCCCCAAACGTTGAGTAATAGTGCACGAAACCGCGAGTAATAATCCATGAAAGAGAATCGCTTTGGGACCCCAAAACGACGAGTAATAGTCCATGAAATGGGCCAGAAACGGTCGAAACCGCGAGTGTTGATGATCAACACGTAAGCGCACCTTGGAGTTCGATAACCATCGAAATCACTCCGGAACC
>NW_025283658.1:0-1167 GCF_018294505.1 Triticum aestivum
CCTTCACATGTCTACGACAGTGGCCGGCGGCCTTCGTGGGCTAGCATGCCGCCAATCTTGTGTGCACGGCTTCTCACAAGTCTGATGTGTTGTGGCGGTTGCAAACGCCTGGCACGCGTCTCCGGGGCATGGCCCCCCTCACGGACGGCGCCGCTGCCGGCACCTAGAGGGGGAAACGGACGCGTCGGGTCTACTCGGAGGGGATCTAGCTGTGGGTTTGGCCCGCATGTTGCTCCCAGGTGTCCGTCTATGCGGACCTGATACAACCGGGTGGAGAGTTCCACTGTTTGAAGCCCGTCCGTGGAAAGTCAAAGGGCTAGATTTCGTGGTCAGCCGCTCCAGGGTTAGGCGGGACGGGGGCCCTGGGGGTAGCAATGCCACCGGAGCATCGCACCGGCCCCTCATACATGCGGGGTGGTGTTGTGGCATGTCTGAAGAGGCGGCGCGCGTCTCCGGGGTGTGGCCCCCTCACGGATGGCGATGACACAGTAGTAGACGTTCTGCGGTAACGGTGCGGCGTGAATATTATAAAATACTTGGATCGTGATGAAATCATGAGTTTTTTACACGACGTGGGCACATGTGCTATAGGAGCGATGGTAATTTTTCATAATTTTTGATGATGGAGAAGTATCCGAACACTTCCCTCTACGCGGATTGCCCTTCGCATGTCTACGACTGTGGCCGGCGGCCTCCGTGGCCTAGCATGCCGCCAATCTTGCGTGTGCTGCTTCTCACAAGTCTGAGAGTGTTGTGGCGGTTGCGAACGCCCGGCACGTGTCCCCGGGCCAAGGCCCCCCTCACGGATGGCGCCGCCGCCGGCAACTGGAGGGGGGCAACGGACGCGTCGGGTCTACACGGAGGGGATGTAGCTGTGGGTTTGGCCCGGATGTTGCTCCCAGGTGTCCCTCTGTGCTGACCTGATACAACCGGGTGGAGAGGTCCACTGTTCGAAGCCCGTACGTGGAAAGTCAAAGGGCTAGATCTCGTGGTCAACCGCTCCAGGGTTAGGCGGGAAGGGGGCCCGAGGGGGGCGGGGGTAGCAATGCCACCGGAGCGTCGCATCGGACCCTCATACATGTGGGGTGGTGTTGTGGCATGTCCGAAGAGGCGGCTAGCATCTCCGGGGTGTGGCCTCAATCAAGGACGCCGCCACCACCGTCACCT
>NW_025283659.1:0-1167 GCF_018294505.1 Triticum aestivum
TATTTCTTCTTATCCTTTGCATCGAACATGTACCGGTCCCTTCTAATGTGCACCATGAAAGCAAACCGCAACTCCATCCTAACCGGCGAAAAACAGAGACGCAATCAGCACACTAATTGGGCAAACCTACTCGAATCGAGTGTTCAAATGCACAACAAAGCTCAATCTAAACAAGAGGCAAGACTTACCCCTCGGGAACCCAGTCGTGGACGCAGCGGATCTCCGGCCCGATGCCTGCCTCGCCAAATACTCCGGGGTCGCCGCTGCTCATCATTTCGCCCTAGGGTTCTTCCTCCTAGTTCAAATAGCTCCAGCAGCCCCCCACCTTTGAGCGCTCCAGTCGGGCGCATGGAAGGAGGCCGCGCCGCGGATCAAGCAGGTGGCGGGCGCCCCACCCGTGGCGTCGCAGGAAGGTGGTGGGCGTCACAGGTAGCCGTGGAGCGTAGGCGCAGGGAGGTAGCGGCGGAGCAGGCCGTGCAGCTGGTGGCGGGGCAGGTGCTGACCGCGGCGCAGGACAGCCGACCGGGCGGATGGGTGTGAGCTAGAATGATTTGGGGATTTAGTTGCACGGGCCTACATGTCAGCTCCGGACCCACGTCCACGTGGTCCCACGTGTAAGCTCCGGACCCACAACCACTAACGTCGGCGAACGGAATGGACTCAAATATGGCCGTTTGGCCTCGCCATAGTTGCTGTGCTCGGACTAGGGGCAAAACTGAGGACAATTCGCATCTGAGGGCAAAACTGAGTATATGGACACCACTGAGGGCAAAAGGATAATTAACCCTACTGTTTAGTATTGCATGATGTTCAGCAAAATATGTGATACTTGCGGATCTTGATAGACCAGAGTGAAGTACTTTACCTTGCGCTGTCCCGAGGCTTCAACAAATTCCTGGACCCCCCATTGTGAGCAAACCCTGGGTTCTATGTACTGAAACACCAACTGACTAACAAAAAGCAAAATGAAACCGAGAAACGGTTTCGTGTGCTAAAACCTAAAAGCAGCAACTATGTCAGGACTTTGGAGAGAACAAACGTATTTCAGATGCTGAGAAGCGTTATAAAATAAAGATTAACCAATAGGTTCATAACATAACATGGTATGTAGACACTAGGTCTCAACTTCTCACTAGTAATATAATCAAAACTAGACTCCAAATTCGA
>NW_025283660.1:0-1167 GCF_018294505.1 Triticum aestivum
GAAGACTACCGAGTGGCAGTTCAGATCGGTGGTGGGAACGACGAGGTGGCCATGAAGCATTTGCCCCTCATGTTGGAAGGTTCTGCCAGGGCATGGTTGACTCAATTGCCTCCTAGCAGTATTTACACTTGGGAAGATCTGTCCCGAGTGTTCGTCAGAACGTTCGAAGGGACTTGCAAGCGACCAGCGGGATTGACAGAGTTGCAAGTCTGCGTGCAGAAAACCAATGAGACTCTCAGAGAGTATATTCAGAGGTGGATCACTTTGCACCACACTGTGGAAAACGTCTCTGACCATCAGGCAGTATGCGCCTTCAAAGATGGTGTCAAGAACAGAGAACTGAGCTTGAAATTTGGTCGAACCGGTGACATGACCTTGAGTCGGATGATGGAGATTGCTACCAAGTACGCCAACGGCGAAGAAGAAGACCGACTCCGAAGCGGCAAGCACAAGCCGAGTCAGTCAGAAAAAGGAAATTCCAGTCGGAAACAGAAGCGGAAGGCTGAACCGGCAGCTCCTGGAGAGGCTCTGGCCGTGACTCAAGGAAAGTTTAAGGGGAAACCAAAAGGATCCTGGAACCCCAAGAAGGTGAAGGATAAAGAAGGGAACGACGTGATGGATATGCCGTGTCATATTCACACAAAGAAAGATGAAGAGGGGAATATCATTTACCCAAAACACACCACTCGCTAATGTCGACTCCTGATCCAGCAGTTTCAGGGAAAACAGTCTAAGGACAAGGAGAAGGAGTCGGACAAAGCCGAAGACAAAGAGGACAGTGAGGGAGGATATCCGCATATCAACTCCACTCTGATGATCTTCGCAGATGTGGAAAGCAGAAGTCGACTGAAAGTGATTAACCGAGAGGTTAACATGGTTGCCCCAGCAAAGGCAAATTATCTGAAGTGGTCTCAGACACCCATCACATTCGACCAATCTGATCACCCGACTCATATTGCCACCCCTGGGAGGCAAGCTTTGGTGGTCGATCCAGTTGTCGAAGGCACTCGACTGACAAAGGTGCTGATGGACGGTGGAAGTGGCCTGAATCTGTTATATGCAGACACGTTGAAAGGTATGGGCATTCCGATGTCCCGACTGAGCACTAGTAACATGAGCTTCCATGGAGTTATACCAGGGAAGAAGGCCGAGTCACTCGGCCAAATA
>NW_025283661.1:0-1167 GCF_018294505.1 Triticum aestivum
GATCAACCTGACCACGAAGGTCTATTCCTGCAAGCAATCGAAGAACAAGCAAGAATATGATTAAGCAATCTGAATATTGCGAGTATGGATGAAGTATTGATAAAAGTGGGGTTTCATAAGCGGTCTTGGTCTGGTCGTTGGACACAAACGAAGTACACGAAGTTGCAGCGAAGGCTAACTTTTAACTAAATAAAACCCAAGTCTAAACGAAGCCTTAAGGGCTATATATATAGGGAAAAGAGAGGGGATTTTGTCCACCCTTGGCAAGGTGGGACTAAAACACCTCCTAAGTCCTTTCCCCTATAATATGGACTCTAAAAATAGATTACGTGGGCCTGGCCCAAAATAAGGTGGCGCAACACCAATAATAAGCTATGGAGGAAATTTATGAAAGGCCATCTTGTATATTTCGTCCATCTTCTTGTATGTCATCATGGTGGCTTCAAAGTCCGGAAATCTCCACTTGAACCTCCGTTCTTGTTCTCTTTGCACGCACCTTCATCTCCGTGCTTGACCATGCTCCAATGTTCACCCTTCTTGTCCGTGCTAGGCCCTCCAATTGCAAGCAACACAAATGTATCTAAGTTAGGCAGCATCATATTCTCATGAACACTAGAAACATTACCAAGAAACGAAAGTACCTGATAATTTAATTGGCGTATCTGAGCTCTAGCAACTGTTCCAAGAGGTAAAACAACAGGGGATATGGGTGTAACTGTGGTAGCCATGTCCTCATCAGCCCCAATGCTTGTCGATCCTGCACTTCACGTTCAGCTTTACAAGCAAGATGGAATAAACGAGTGATATTAGTATACTCCTTATAGTCTAGAATGGACTGAATCTCTCTATTTAATCCACCCAAAAAACGTGCAAGCATAGCTTCATTCTCCTCAACAATACCACATCTAATCATGCCAGTTTGTAATTCCTGATAATATTCTTCTACAGAATTTTTCCCTTGTCTTAAACGCTGCAATTTTTGAAGCAATTCACGTTGATAATATGGTGGAACCCAACGCGTACGCATAGCAATTTTCAAAGCAGCCCAAGTAGTTGGAATAGGATATAATCTACAATGTTCAGACCACCATACACATGCAAAACTAGTGAAAGCACAAACAGCAGCAGCAACTCGTCTCTCCTCAGGATATTGTAAACATGTAAATC
>NW_025283662.1:0-1167 GCF_018294505.1 Triticum aestivum
AGGAGTTTGGAGTGTCCAGGGGAAGGAGAAGCGAAGATAAGGATACCTGGTGGTGGAATGATGATGTCCAGAAGGCGATTAAAGAGAAGAAAGATTGCTTTAGACGCCTATACCTGGATAGGAGTGCACACAACATAGAGAAGTACAAGATGGCGAAGAAGGCCGCAAAGCGAGCTGTTGGTGAAGCAAGGGGTCGGGCGTATGAGGACCTCTACCAACGGTTAGGCACGAAGGAAGGCGAAAGGGACATCTATAAGATGGCCAAGATCCGAGAGAGGAAGACGAGGGATATTGGCCAAGTCAAATGCATCAAGGACGGAGCAGGCCAACTCTTGGTGAAGGATGAGGAGATTAAGCATAGATGGCGGGAGTACTTCGACAAGCTGTTCAATGGGAAGAATGAAAGCTCTACCATTGAACTGGACGACTCTTTTGATGAGACCAGCATGCGTTTTGTGCGTCGAATCCAGGAGTCTGAGGTCAAGGAGGCTTTAAAAAGGATGAAGGGAGGCAAGGCGATGGGCCCGGATTGTATCCCCATTGAGGTGTGGAAAGGTCTCGGGGACATAGCGATAGTATGGCTAACCAGGCTTTTCAATCTCATTTTTTGGGCAAACAAGATGCCAGAAGAATGGAGACGGAGTATATTAGTACCAATCTTCAAGAACAAGGGGGATGTTCAGAGTTGTACTAATTACCGTGGAATTAAGCTGATGAGCCATACAATGAAGCTATGGGAGAGAGTCATTGAGCACCGCTTAAGAAGAATGACAAGCGTGACCAAAAACCAGTTTGGTTTCATGCCTGGGAGGTCGACCATGGAAGCCATTTTCTTGGTACGACAGCTTATGGAGAGATATAGGGAGCAAAAGAAGGACTTGCATATGGTGTTCATTGACTTGGAGAAGGCCTATGATAAGATACCGCGGAATGTCATGTGGTGGGCCTTGGAGAAACACAAAGTCCCAGCAAAGTACATTACCCTCATCAAGGACATGTACGATGATGTTGTGACAAGTGTTCGAACAAGTGATGTCGACACTGATGACTTCCCGATTAAGATAGGACTGCATCAGGGGTCAGCTTTGAGCCCTTATCTTTTTGCATTGGTGATGGATGAGGTCACAAGGGATATACAAGGAGATATCCCATGGTGTATGCTCTTTG
>NW_025283663.1:0-1167 GCF_018294505.1 Triticum aestivum
ATAAATAGCGAGTGTGGAATAATGGTGGATCGGTATGCGGAATTGTCCTGGGCAATTATTAACAAGACCGGTAGTCGTCATTGCAGTTTCATATGAGGGAGAGGCATAAGCTAACATACTTTCTCTACTTAGATCATATGCACTTATGATTGGAACTCTAGCAAGCGTCCGCAACTACTAAAGATCATTAAGGTAAAACCCAACCATAGCATTAAAGCATCAAGTCCTCTTTATTCCCATACGCAATAACCCCCTTACTCGGGTTTGTGTTTCAGTCACTCACCAACCCACTATAAGCGAATCATGAACGTATTGCAACACCCTAGAGCGGGAATCCCTCACGTTTGCGCGACACGGAGGGCACCATAGGATAGCACCAAGATAAAACATACAACTTGTACCAATCTAGACCATCAATCAACCCAAGGACAAAAGATATCTACTCAAAACATCATAGGATGGCAACACATCACTGAATCATAATATGCGGCATAAAGCACCATGTTCAAGTAGGGATTACAACAGGGTGTGGGAGAGTGGACCGCGTAAAAGAGATGAGGATGGTGATGATGATGGTGATGTTGATGAAGACGATCACCGTGGCGATGATTCCCCTCCTGATGGCACTCCGGTGCCACCAAGAGAGAGGAGGAGAGGTTCACCACCTTGTGCTTCCTTCTCCATGGCTTTCCCCCTCTGGTCCTTGGCCTTCATGGCAATGATGGCCCCTCTGAGATCCTCCTCCATGGCCTCCTGTGATGATGGCCCCCTCCGACAGGGTGCCAGAGAGGGCCTAGATTGATTTCTCGTGGCTACAGAGGCTTGCGGCGGCGGAACTTCTGATCTAGGTTATTTCCCAAAGGTTTCTGTATTTGTAGGAATTTTTGGCATAGGTTTCATGTCAGGGGGGTCTCCGGGCTATCCACGAAATAGGGGGGCGCGCCCCCCACTCTCGTGGGCAGCCCGGGACTCTTCTGGCCCAACTCCGATGCTCCGTGGTCTTCTTTTGGTCCATAAAAAATCATAAAAAATTGGCACGTCAATTGGACTCCGTTTGGTATTCCTTTTCTGTAAAACTCAAAAACAAGGAGAAAGCAGAATCTGGCACTGGGCTCTAGGTTAATAGGTTAGTCCCAAAAAACATATAAAATGGCATATAAATGCATA
>NW_025283664.1:0-1167 GCF_018294505.1 Triticum aestivum
AAAGCAGTTTAGTCCCCAACTTAGCCCATAAACATCTCCAAAAATGGCTAAGAAATTTAGTATCACGATCTGAAACAATAGTATTTGGCACACCATGCAAGCGAATAATTTCACGAAAGAACAAATCAGCAACATTAACAGCATCATCGCTTTTATGACATGGTATAAAGTGTGCCATTTTCGAGAATCTATCCACGACAACAAATATGCTATCCCTCCCCTTCTTTGTTCGAGGTAAACCTAAAACAAAGTCCATAGATATATCCTCCCAAGGAACACTAGGTACAGGCAAAGGCATATATAAACCATGAGGATTGAGTCGTGACTTAGCTTTTTGACATGTAGTGCATCGACCAATAAAACGCTCAACATCCCGTCTCATCTTTGGCCAAAAGAAATGTGTAGCAAGTACGTCCTCCGTCTTCTTCACACCAAAGTGTCCCATTAATCCTCCTCCATGCGCCTCCTGCAACAACAAAAGACGAACGGAGCTAGCTGGAATGCATAGCTTGTTAGCACGAAACACAAATCCATCGTTAACGACAAACTTGTTCCACATTCTTCCTTCTTTACAATTCTGCATTACATCTTTAAAATCAGCATCATGCACATATTGATCTTTGATGGTCTCCAAACCAAATATTTTGAAGTCAAGTTGTGAAAGCATAGTATAGCAACGAGACAATGCATCAGCAATAACATTTTCTTTTCCCTTCTTGTGTTTAATCACATAAGGGAAAGTCTCAATGAATTCAACCCATTTAGCATGTCTACGATTCAGTTTAGCTTGACTTTTAATATGTTTCAAAGATTCATGATCAGAATGTATAACAAATTCTTTGGGCCATAAATAATGTTGCCATGTTTCTAAAGTCCGAACAAGAGCATATAATTCTTTATCATAAGTAGAATAATTCAGACTAGGCCCACTCAATTTTTCAGAAAAGTATGCAACAGGTTTGCCATCTTGTAATAACACACCTCCTAATCCAATTCCACTAGCATCACATTCAAGCTCAAAAGTCTTATTAAAATCAGGAAGTTGGAGTAAAGGAGCATGTGTCAACTTATCTTTCAATACCGTGAAGGCTTCTTCCTGTGCGGTACCCCAAACAAAAGGCACATCCTTCTTTGTAAGCTCGTTGAGAGGTGCAGCAATGGTGCTGA
>NW_025283665.1:0-1167 GCF_018294505.1 Triticum aestivum
GCTTCTCCATAGCTCGTAGGTTTATTGTTGTCTAGCAACATGACCTTCAAGACAGGATTACTGTACCACTCTGAAGTAGTACATATCCTTGTCACCCTACAAGGTACGGTAGTGACTTGATCCGAAACTTCATGATCACTATCATAAGCTTCTACTTCAGTTGGTGTAGGTGCCACAGGAACAACTTCCTGTGCCCTACTACACACTAGTTGAAGTGACGGTTCAATAACCTCATCAAGTCTCCACCATCCTCCCACTCAATTCTTCGAGACAAACCTTTTCTCGAGAAAGGACCCGATTCAAGAAACAATCCCTATTGCTTCGGATCTGAATTGGAGACATGATGATCGCCATTCTTCATAATGAAGAGTCAGGGTCTATATTGTTTTATGCTATTTTACCTTAAGGGTGTTTAGGTCATGTCCTACCTGATACTGATGATCATGTGCTAAGAACAATTATGTAGGGTTGGGTTCGATGACTATGAGGATGATGATCGTATGACTTATTATTAATAACGAGTAGAAGTTGTATGATGATGCATGATTAGTAGGACTTGTTATTATATATGATGATGTATGATGCGAGCATGCATGAGTTATTATATCAGTGGGTGAAGTGAACATATATAGCAGCAGCGTTGGTAAACCAAGGACGAAGATATAAGAGAGGACACTTCTCTCTATTAGCTAGCTAATAACAACCTAAAAATAACCCCCAAAACCCCTAAAGCAGCCACTTTTCTAAAAAAACATGGACTTTTGGTCCCGGTTGGTGCCACCAACCGGGACCAAAGGCCCCCTGACTGGGCTTGGCACACAGGGCCACGTGGAGGCACATTGGTCCCGATTCGTGTTTGAACCGGGACTAATGGGTGGAGGTATTAGTAACGACCCATTAGTCCCGGTTCATGAACCGGGACTAAAGGCCCTTACAAACCGGGACTATTAGGTGTTTTCCTACTAGTGGCAGGTGCTATGCCTTTTCATTTAAGGAGGGGGAAAAACTTTACACTAGTAGTGAAGCTACTAGGAAAAGCTGAAAAAAGAATAAAAGACCCAGTACAAGCAAGGCCTGCCTGGCTGTACAGTTCAAAAAAAAACCTATTGCTCCCATGCCTCATCAAAGAGGCTGATCTCATCATTAATCTTCGAACACACACATGGT
>NW_025283666.1:0-1167 GCF_018294505.1 Triticum aestivum
GACTTACCGCACTCGTGCAAAATATTAAAACACGGTAAATATATTACTTACACGTGCGTTTTGTTTTGCAAGCGGCGCGAAAAAATTTAAAAAGGGAATGCAACACGAGGACTTCCCAGGAGGTCACCCATCCTAGTACTACTCTTGCCCAAGCACGCTTAACTTCGGAGTTCTGATGGAATCCGGTGCTTTAGTGCTGCTATGATCGCATCCGACATGTTACCCCGGTCTTCGTCCCTTATCCTTGCCCCTCCCAGCTCCACTACAAAGACGATTGTACATTGCTTTGGCCGCTCCCTCTCAACTACGGAGACGAGTTTAACGCGGTTTCCACTCCTCCCTCTCAACCGCACCAGTGCACGCTTGCCGCGCCACAACGCCGACGCTGGACCCGTGAATCGTGAGCACCCAGCTATGACTTACCGCACTCGTGCAAAATAATAAAACACGGTAAATATATTACTTACACGTGCGTTTTGTTTTGCAAGCGGCGCGAAAAAAACTAAAAAGGGAATGCAACACGAGGACTTCCCAGGAGGTCACCCATCCTAGTACTACTCTCGCCCAAGCACGCTTAACTTCGGAGTTCTGATGGGATCCGGTGCTTTAGTGCTAGTATGATCGCATCCGACATGTTACCCCGGTCTTCGTCCCTTATCCTTGCCCCTCCCAGCTCCACTACAAAGACGATTGTACATTGCTTTGGCCGCTCCCTCTCAACTACGGAGACGAGTTTAACGCGGTTTCCACCCCTCCCTCTCAACCGCACCAGTGCACGCTTGCCGCGCCACAACGCCGACGCTGGACCCGTGAATCGTGAGCACCCAGCTATGACTTACCGCACTTGTGCAAAATAATAAAACACGGTAAATATATTACTTACACGTGCATTTTGTTTTGCAAGCGGCGCGAAAAAAATTAAAAAGGGAATGCAACACGAGGACTTCCCAGGAGGTCACCCATCCTAGTACTACTCTCGCCCAAGCACACTTAACTTCGGAGTTCTGATGGGATCCGGTGCTTTAGTGCTGGTATGATCGCATCCGACATGTTACCCCGGTCTTCGTCCCTTATCCTTGCCCCTCCCAGCTCCACTACAAAGACGATTGCACATTGCTTTGGCCGCTCCCTCTCAACTACGGAGACGAGTTTAACGCGGTTTCCACC
>NW_025283667.1:0-1167 GCF_018294505.1 Triticum aestivum
ATGGTGCCCTATTTAACGTGAATGCGGCCGTCTCTAAAGCATAACCCCAAAATGATAGCGGTAAATCTGTAAGAGACATCATAGATCGCACCATATCTAGTAAAGTACGATTACGACGTTCGGACACACCATTACGCTGTGGTGTTCCGGGTGGCGTGAGTTGCGAAACTATTCCACAGTTTTTCAAATGTACACCAAACTCGTAACTCAAATATTCTCCTCCACGATCAGATCGTAGAAACTTTATTTTCTTGTTACGATGATTTTCAACTTCACTCTGAAATTCTTTGAACTTTTCAAATGTTTCAGACTTATGTTTCATTAAGTAAATATACCCATATCTGCTTAAATCATCTGTGAAGGTGAGAAAATAACGATATCCGCCACGAGCCTCAATATTCATCGGGCCACATACATCGGTATGTATGATTTCCAACAAATCTGTTGCTCTCTCCATAGTACCGGAGAACGGTGTTTTAGTCATCTTGCCCATGAGGCACGGTTTGCAAGTACCAAGTGATTCATAATCAAGTGGTTCCAAAAGTCCATTAGTATGGAGTTTCTTCATGCGTTTTACACCGATATGACCTAAACGACAGTGCCACAAATAAGTTGCACTTTCATTATCAACTCTGCATCTTTTGGTTTCAACATTATGAATATGTGTATTACTACTATCGAGATTTAGTAAGAATAGACCACTCTTCAAGGGTGCATGACCATAAAAGTTATTACTCATATAAATAGAACAACCATTATTCTCTGATTTAAATGAATAACCATCTCGCATTAAACAAGATCCAGATATAATGTTCATGCTCAACGCTGGCACCAAATAACAATTATTTAGGTCTAATATTAATCCCGAAGGTAGATGTAGAGGTAGCGTGCCGACCGCGATCACATCGACTTTGGAACCGTTTCCCACGCGCATCGTCACCTCGTCCTTTGCCAGTGCCCGCTTATTCTGTAGTCCCTGTTTCGAGTTGCAAATATTAGCAACAGAACCAGTATCAAATACCCAGGTGCTACTGCGAGCTCTAGTAAGGTACACATCAATAACATGTATATCATATATACCTTTGTTCACCTTGCCATCCTTCTTATCCGCCAAATACTTGGGGCAGTTCCGCTTCCAGTGACCAGTCTGCTTGCAGTAGAAGCACT
>NW_025283668.1:0-1167 GCF_018294505.1 Triticum aestivum
CGTGGTGATGGTCCCTTTAAGGTGTTAGAGAAAATAAATGATAATGCATATAAACTTGAGCTGCCTGCAGATTTTGGGGTTAGTCCCACTTTTAACATTGCAGATTTGAAGCCTTATTTGGGTGAGGAAGATGAGTTTCCGTCGAGGACGACTTCATTTCAAGAAGGGGAGGATGATGAGGACATCAATACCATTGTTACACCCACAACCCCTACTGCTACATATACGGGACCAATTACTAGAGCTCGCGCACGCCAATTAAATTATCAGGTACTTTCGTTTCTTGGTAATGATTCTAATGTTCATGAGAATATGATGGTGCCTAAATTGGATACATTTGTTTTGCTTATAAATGAAGGGCCTAGCTTGGAGAAGGATGAACATTGGAGCAAGAACAAGCATGGAGATGATGCCATGCGCAAGGGGAACAAGAACGGAGTTACAAGTGATGATTTCAGGACTTTGAAGCCACCATAATGGGTGCATGAAGCTTTGGACGAAATATACAAGATGCCACTTCATAAATTTCGTCCCGAGGCTATTATAGGTGCTGCGTCACCTTTTTATTGGGCCAGGCCCATGTAATTTCGAAATACATAAGTATAGGCTATTTTTAGAGTCCGTATGTGTGGGGAAACAAGAGATAGGGTTGATTTCGGACCCCTCCACCAAGGGCCACGAAATTCCCCCTCTCTTCCTGATAGAGGCAAAGGTGTCCCGTCTTTCGATGAGATGATGGATTTCGCTTTGGTGGAAGTCGACTTTGACGATCCGACTACGAACGTGCGAGGACGTCGCGCCTTAGCAATCGCTAAACCAACTCCGAGAGGTTATTGACCACGCCGGAGCACGATCAACCTGACCACGAGGGTCTGTTTCCTGCGAGCAAACGAAGAACAAGCAAGAAACTAAGATTGCAATCTGGATATTGCGAATATAAGATGAAAGCTTTATTGATCAAGGTGGGGTTCTGTGACGCCTTTGTCTGGTCGTTGAACACAAACGAAGTACGCGAAGTTGCAGCTATGGCGAACTTTTAATCTAAACAAAACCCAAAGTCTAAACGATGCCCTAAGGGCTGTATATATGGAGGAAGAGGGGGGAATTTCGTGGCCCTTGGTGGAGGGGTCCGAAATCAACCCTATCTCTTGTTTCCCCACACATACG
>NW_025283669.1:0-1167 GCF_018294505.1 Triticum aestivum
AATAGAGTGCGATTACGACGTTCGGACACACCGTTTCGCTGAGGTGTTCCAGGCGGCGTGAGTTGTGAAACGATTCCACATTTCCTTAAGTGTGTACCAAATTCGTGACTTAAGTATTCTCCTCCACGATCTGATCGTAAGAATTTTATCTTTCGGTCACGTTGATTCTCTACCTCATTCTGAAATTCCTTGAACTTTTCAAAGGTCTCAGACTTGTGTTTCATTAAGTAGACATACCCATATCTACTCAAGTCATCAGTGAGAGTGAGAACATAACGATATCCTCCGCGAGCCTCAACGCTCATTGGACCGCACACATCGGTATGTATGATTTCCAACAAGTTGGTTGCTCGCTCCATTGTTCCGGAGAACGGAGTCTTGGTCATTTTGCCCAAGAGGCATGGTTCGCATGTGTCAAACGATTCATAATCAAGAGACTCCAAAAGTCCATCAGCATGGAGCTTCTTCATGCGCTTGACACCAATGTGACCAAGGAGGCAGTGCCACAAATATGTGGGACTATCGTTATCAACTTTACATCTTTTGGCATCTACACTATGAACATGTGTAACATTACGCTCGAGATTCATTAAGAATAAACCATTGACCATCGGAGCATGACCATAAAACATATCTCTCATATAAATCGAACAACCATTATTCTCAGACTTAAATGAGTAGCCATCTCGAATTAAACAAGATCCAGATACAATGTTCATGCTCAAACTTGGCACTAAATAACAATTATTAAGGTTCAAAACTAATCCCGTAGGTAAATGTAGAGGCAGCGTGCCGACGGCGATCACATCGACTCTGGAACCATTCCCGACGCGCATCGTCACCTCGTCCTTTGCCAGTCTCCGTTTATTCCGCAGCTCCTGCTGTGAGTTACAAATATGAGCAACGGCACCGGTATCAAATACCCAGGAGTTACTACGAGTACTGGTAAGGTACACATCAATCACATGTATATCAAATATACCTTTGGTGTTGCCGGCCTTCTTATCCGCTAAGTATTTGGGGCAGTTCCGCTTCCAGTGACCCTTCCCCTTGCAATAAAAGCACTCAGTCTCAGGCTTGGGTCCATTCTTTGACTTCTTCCCGGTAACTGGCTTACCAGGCGCGGCAACCTCCTTGCCGTCCTTCTTGAAGTTCTTCTTACCCTTG
>NW_025283670.1:0-1167 GCF_018294505.1 Triticum aestivum
AGACTTAGCATTGTTGTTGCGGGGCTGGTTGTTACCACGGCCAGCTGCTGGAAGGGCCAGTTGATTCTGGTTCTGATAGCAGTTCCTGGCAAAGTGACCCGGTTGACCACACTTGAAGCACAGACCATTATCGGGAGTGGGAACAGGAGCCCCAGGTGGGGGAGCTGGTAGCTTTGACTGCTTAGATGGTGGAGGAGGCAGACGCGGTGCAGCATAAGATTTCCTGGGAGCAGGTGCATTTGGACGATACATGCTGTTCGGGATCCATATCTTACGCTTCTGTGAGGGTGAGCCCGAAGATGAGCCCGTGTCACGGTTGCGCCTCTGAGAGCTCTGGTATTCCTGCAGACCAGTCTCGACATTGATGGCCTTATTCACCAAGGTGGCGAAATCGGCGAAGTCATGCACTAGAAGTGCGAGCTTGATGTCAGCTTGAAGGCCATCACGGAACTTCTCCTGTCTGCGTGCATCAGTTGCAATGTCTTCTTCAGCATAGCGGGACAAGTCCAGAAACTCTCGCTGATAAGCTTCAACAGTTTTGTTGCCTTGGGTGAGGTTGCGGAACTCACGCTTCTTCCGGTCCATGACTCCCTGAGGAATGAAGCGGGCACGAAAAGCAGCTTGGAAGTCTGGCCAGGTGATGATTGTTCCAGCTGGCAGAGTACGCCTGTGGTTGTCCCACCATTGAGCTGCGGGTCCCTTCAAGAAGAAGGAAGCAAAATTGACATAGCTGGCAGGGGCTACATCAGCAGACTCCATCTCATAGGTGATGTCACGGAGCCAGTCATCAGCATCCAAAGGCTGAGTTGAGCTGCGGTAGATGGTTGGGTTGAGGCGTATGAAATCTTGAAGAGTCACTTGGGCTGGCTGCTGGTTCATATTGGGGCGAGGAAACTGAGCCATCATATTTTCCATGAATTGGCGGTTCAGTTCGAACTGTTGGATCATACCAGCCATGTACTCAGGTGGTGGTGGGGCATCGCCACCACGACCACGACCACCTGGTCTAACCATCCTGCTAATATATAACAGGGGTAGTTCAGCATTGAGAAAATTTGCAATGACAAGAATCATTCATGATGAAACATGCATAATTGAAAGGAGCACGATAGCTACTACATAGTAGTCGGCATAGTTTACAAAAGGGGTCATGCATAGAGTTCAGTA
>NW_025283671.1:0-1167 GCF_018294505.1 Triticum aestivum
CCCTCTCTCCCCGTGCCCGTCCGTGCCTTCTAACCACCCCGGCTGTCGGAGCCGACAGTTCCTCGCCGCCGGCGATGTCGCAGACGGTGCTAGAGTCACCGTAGCCAACTCCCGAGCACGGCAACGTGCTCAGCACCCTTCCAGGAGCCGAGCGCGCCCACCCGTGCAACCTGCCGTGCCCTCTAGCCCTTCCAGCCGCAACCACCGAGCTCCGGCCGCCGCCTCGCTCGCCGCCGACACCGATTCCGGCCGCCCCGAGCGCAACTGACTCCACCAGGAGCTTCGGCTCGTCCCCAGCTCCTCCTAGATGCCCTCCGCGGCCCATTTGGTCGCCGGAGTGGCCAAAACCACTCTCGCCGCCGCGCTAATGGTCGCCGCCGGCGAAACTCCGGCAGGAGCCGACGTGGCCAGTCATTAGGGCCTAACTACCCCCGCTAATCAACCCCCTAGGCCACTGACAGTGGGCCCCAGGGCTTAGTCAAAACTAACCAGCCCGGGTCAACCGGGATTAGTCCCTGTGTCACTGACCAGTGGACCCCACTGGTCAGGTTTGACCCGGACCAGCCCCTGTTGACTATGCTGAGGTCAGCATGACCTAGTGCTGACGCAATAATTCCTTTCTGGAATTTAGATAATTATTAAATGATTTATAAATTCCAGAAAATTATATAAACTTCTAAAAATCATAGAAAATTAACCGTAACTTCAAATTTAATAAATTATATATGAAAAGTTATCAGAAAAATTCAAGGAATCCATCTGTACCATTTTCATGCATGTTAAAACAACTTATCACTACTGTTTAGGGCAAATCAAATAAAGGGCATTTAAATAATCACATATGGAGTTTGAATTTGAATCTTGGATTCAAACCAACTTCATTTAATCTGGTTTTAGTTGCATTAGCCCAAAACACATTCATTTTGCCATGTCATGATCATGCATCATATTGTGCATTGCATTGATTGTGTTCCCTTCTGTGTTGCCGGTATTTGTCCCCTCTCGATAGACGTGATACCGATGATGTGATCGTTGACACTGATGAAGACTCAATGTTATCTTCAGAAGTGCCAGGCAAGCAAAACCCCCTTGTTCATTCCGATACAATCCCACTCTCTCGCTCCTGCTCTCTTTTACTGCATTAGGACAACATCGATTCATCTGTTA
>NW_025283672.1:0-1167 GCF_018294505.1 Triticum aestivum
CTTCCTTAAGGAAGAGTTGTATATGATGCAGCCGGAAGGTTTTGTCGATCCTAAGAATGCTAACAAAGTATGCAAGCTCCAGCGCTCAATCTATGGGCTGGTGCAAGCATCTCGGAGTTGGAACATTCGCTTTGATGAGATGATCAAAGCGTTTGGGTTTACACAGACTTATGGAGAAGCCTGTGTTTACAAGAAAGTGAGTGGGAGCTCTGTAGCATTTCTCATATTATATGTGGATGACATACTATTGATGGGAAATGATATAGAATTCTTGGAAAGTATAAAGGCCTATTTGAATAAGTGTTTTTCAATGAAGGACCTTGGAGAAGCTGCTTATATATTAGGCATCAAGATCTATAGAGATAGATCAAGACGCCTCATTGGTCTTTCACAGAGTACATACCTTGACAAGATATTGAAGAAGTTCAGTATGGATCAGTCCGAGAAGGGGTTCTTGCCTGTATTGCAAGGTGTGCAATTGAGCACGGCTCAATGCCCGACCACGGCAGAAGATATAGAAAAGATGAGTGTCATCCCCTATGACTCGGCCATAGGGTCTATTATGTATGCCATGCTGTGTACCAGACCTGATGTAAACCTTGCCGTAAGTTTGGTAGGAAGGTACCAAAGTAATCCCGGCATGGAACACTGGACAGCGGTCAAGAATATCCTGAAGTACCTGAAAAGGACTAAGGATATGTTTCTCGTTTATGGAGGTGACGAAGAGCTCGTCGTAAAGGGTTACGTCGACGCTAGCTTCGACACAGATCTGGATGACTCGAAGTCACAAACCGGATACGTGTATATTTTGAATGGAGGAGCAGTAAGCTGGTGTAGTTGCAAGCAAAGCGTCGTGGCGGGATCTACATGTGAAGCGGAGTACATGGCAGCCTCGGAGGCAGCACAGGAAGCAGTCTGGATGAAGGAGTTCATTACCGACCTAGGGGTGATTCCCAATGCGTCGGGCCCGATGACTCTCTTCTGTGACAACACTGGAGCTATTGCCCTTGCGAAGGAGCCCAGGTTTCACAGGAAGACCAGGCATATCAAGCGTCGCTTCAACTCCATTCGTGAAAGTGTTCAAAATGGAGACATAGATATTTGTAAAGTACACACGGACCTGAATGTAGCAGATCCGTTGACTAAACCTCTCCCTAGGGCAAAACA
>NW_025283673.1:0-1167 GCF_018294505.1 Triticum aestivum
CCTGGTAGTACGAAGATGTATCAGGACCTCAAGCAAGCTTATTGGTGGACTCGAATGAAGCGCGAGATCGCTCAATTCGTGAATGAATGTGATGTCTGCAGAAGAGTGAAGGCAGAACACCAAAGGCCAGCTGGTCTCCTCCAACCTCTTGCCATTCCAGAATGGAAGTTTGACCACATTGAGATGGACTTCGTGACTGGGTTTCCAAAGTCCAAGCGTGGCAATGATGCTATATTTGTTGTCATCGACAAGCTCACCAAAGTGGCTCATTTTCTGCCTATCAAAGAGTCGATCACTGCAGCTCAATTGGCGGAACTCTATTCCTCTCGCATTGTCTCTCTGCACGGTATTCCTCAAGTGATATCTTCAGACCGTGGCAGCATCTTTACCTCCAAGTTTTGGGATTCTTTTCAGAAAGCCATGGGCACCAACATCCGCTTCAGCACAGCTTTCCATCCTCAAACAAGCGGTCAAGTCGAGCGTGTCAATCAGATTCTTGAAGATATGCTCAGGGCTTGTGTGATCTCATTCGGCATGAAGTGGGAGGATTGTCTTCCTTATGCTGAATTCTCATACAACAACAGCTTTCAAGCAAGTTCGGGCAAGGCCCCCTTTGAAATTCTATATGGCAGGAAGTGCCGTACCCCTCTCAACTGGTCTGAAACCGGTGAACGTCAGCTGTTGGGTAATGACTTAATCACAGAAGCAGAAGAGATGTGCAAAGTCATTCGTGATAACCTCAAAGCAGCCCAGTCCCGCCAGAAGAGCTACTATGATAGTAAGCACCGTGATCTGGTTTTCGAGATTGGAGATCATGTTTACCTCCGCGTCTCTCCCATGAAAGGTACTCGTCGCTTCGGTATCAAAGGGAAGCTTGCCCCTAGATACGTGGGACCTTTCAAGATTGTCAGCAAGAGAGGCGACCTCGCCTATCAACTCGAGCTTCCTTCAAACTTTGCAAATGTTCATGATGTGTTCCATGTCTCTCAGCTTCGAAAGTGCTTCAAGACTCCTGACCGCACCGTCAACTTCGAGGACATTGAGCTCCAAGAAGATCTCTCCTATCGTGAGCACCCAGTTGCTATTCTCGAAGAGACTGAACGCAAGACTCGCAACAAGTCAATCAAATTTCTCAAAGTCAAGTGGTCACACCATTCCGACCGTGAA
>NW_025283674.1:0-1167 GCF_018294505.1 Triticum aestivum
TTTGATGAATTACATGGTGACAAAGCGGCAGATTCGAGGCATCCTCGAGTCGGCATCAGCACGGATGGGTTCAGTGTGTTTGGTATGACGGCAGCCCAATACAGTTGTTGGCCCGTATTTGTCTTTCCACTCAATCTCCCCCCCGGACAGATTATGCAAAGAAAGAACATTTTCCTGACGTTGATAATTCCAGGGCCCAACTATCCGGGGAAAAATATGAATGTGTACATGCAACCGCTTAAGGACGAATTGCAAGAAGCCTGGGATAATGGGTTCAAGACATACGATGCCTATAGCAAACGGAACTTCATAATGCGTGTCTGGTACATGTACTCGACGCATGACTTGCCGGCGTATGCGCTATTCGTTGGCTGGTGTGTGCATGGAAGGTTCCCGTGCCCCACATGCAAGGGAGCTCTTGAGTTTCGTTGGCTTCAGGCCGGTCGCAAGTTTTCTTGGTTCGACATGCAAAGAGAGTTCCTGAATCCTCGCCATAAGTTCAGGAAAGACAAGAAGAACTTCATCAGAGGTAGAGTTGTCAAAAACTCTGCACCACATGCATTGACAGGCCAACAGACCCTGGATCAGTTAAACGCTCTCGAGCCAGATCCAGAGCGTCCAGGGTACTTCAAGGGGTATAATTCTAAGCACGCCTGGACTCACAAAACATGCTTATGGGATCTGCCTTACTTCAAAGACCTCCTTTGCCCACACAACATCGACGTGATGCACACTGAGAAGAATATCGCCGAGGCACTTTTTGGTACATTGTTCGGCATAGATGGGAAGTCAAAGGATAATACTAAGGCTAGAGTCGATCTGGAGGCGCTATGTGATAGGCCGTTACAAAACATGAAAGAACCAAAAGGAAAGCAGAACTGGACGAAGCCAAAGGCATGGTTCAATCTTGGAAGGCCGGCTATGAGGGAAATTATCTTGTGGGTGAAAATGCAGTTGATGTTCCCCGATGGGTATGCAGCGAATCTACAGAGGGGAGCCAGTCTTGATAAATTGAAGATATTTGGTCTCAAGAGTCATGATTGGCACATATGGATTGAGCGGGTAATGCCGGTGATGTTGCGTGGCTTCATCCCTGAGGATGAATGGCTAGTACTGGCAGAACTCAGCTATTTCTTCCGTGTTCTTTGTGCGAAAGAACTATCGCCT
>NW_025283675.1:0-1167 GCF_018294505.1 Triticum aestivum
ACCCTCTCAACTTTCCTGCACATGCTGTGTGGATGAAATGATGATATCATGCCAAGTTTCAACCTTTTCAGAGTTCATTTGAAATGCTTTTCAATTTTAGGGTAATATAGCTCAAAATAATTAGTAAATGCATGAAAAATAACAAATGAAGTAAGAAAGGATTGAAAAATGATGATGTGGCTTTGAATGGTGCATTTTGAACACACAAAAAGTCAGGAGTTCAAATAAGTTTTAAAAAATGAAATCTCTTTGTAACAGACGAGTTTCCGGATGAAATCCTGATACTTTGAAAGAGATTGTCCGTTTTGTACACGAAGTGCATCCAGTTTTTGCCGTAACCCACGCAACTTTCCTGCACATGCTATGTGGATGAAATGATGATATCATGCCAAGTTTCAACCTTTTCAGAGTTCATTTGAAATGCTTTTCAATTTTAGGGTCTTATAGCTAAAAATAATTAGTAAATGCATGAAAAATAACAAATGAAGTCAGAAAGGTTTGAAAAATGATGATGTGGCTTTGAATGGTGCATTTTGAACACACAAAAAGTCAGGAGTTCAAATAGGTTTTAAAAAATGAAATCCCTTTGTAACAGACGAGTTTCCGGATGAAATCCTGATACTTTGAAAGAGATTGTCCATTTTGTACACGAAGTCCATCCACTTTTTGCCGTAAACCTCTCAACTTTCTTGCACGTGCTGTGTGGATGAAATGATTATATCATTTCAAGTTTCAACCTTTTCAGAGTTCATTTAAAATGCGTTTCAATTTTAGGGTCTTATAGCTCAAAATAATTAGTAAATGCATGAAAAATAACAAATGAAGTCAGAAAGGATTTAAAAATGATGATGTGGCTTTGAATGGTGCATTTTGAACACACAAAAAGTCAGGAGTTCAAATAGGTTTTAAAAAATGAAATCCCTTTGTAACAGACGAGTTTCCGGATGAAATCCTGATACTTTGAAAGAGATTGTCCGTTTTGTACACGAAGTGCATCCAGTTTTTGCAGTAACCCTCTCAACTTTCCTGCACATGCTATGTGGATGAAATGATGATATCATGCCAAGTTTCAACCTTTTCAGAGTTCATTTGAAATGCTTTTCAATTTTAGGGTCTTATAGCTCAAAATAATTAGTAAATGTATGAAAAATAACAAATGAAGTCAGA
>NW_025283676.1:0-1167 GCF_018294505.1 Triticum aestivum
TGATGTGATGGACAAGACCCAATCCTAAACATAGCACAAGATCGTATAGTTCGTTTGCTAGAGTTTTTGCAATGTCAAAGTATCTCTTCCTTCGACCATGAGATCGTATAACTCCTGGATGCCGTAGGAGTGCTTTGGGTGTATCAAACGTCACAACGTAACTGGGTGACTATAAAGGTGCACTACAGGTATCTCCGAAAGTATCTATTGTTTTATATGGATCGAGACTGGGATTTGTCACTCCGTATGACGGAGAGATATCACTGGGCCCACTCAGTAATGCATCATCATAATGAGCTCAAAGTGACCAAGTGTTTGGTCACGGGATCATGCATTACGGTACGAGTAAAGTGACTTGCCGGTAACAAGATTGAACGAGGTATTGGGATACCGACGATCGAATCTCGGGCAAGTAACATATCGATTGACAAAGGGAATTGCATACGGGGTTGATTAAATCCTCGACATCGTGGTTCATTCGATGAGATCATCGTGGAGCATGTGGGAGCCAACATGGGTATCCAGATCCCGCTATTGGTTATTGACCGGAGAGCGATCTCGGTCATGTCTACATGTCTCCCGAACCCGTAGGGTCTACACACTTAAGGTTCAGTTACGCTAGGGTTGTAGGGATATGTATATGCAGTAACCCGAATGTTGTTCGGAGTCCCGGATGAGATCCCGGACGTCACGAGGAGTTCCGGAATGGTCCGGAGGTAAAGATTTATATATGGGAAGTCCTGTTTCGGGCATCGGGACAAGTTTCGGGGTTATCGGTATTGTACCAGGACCACCGGAGGGGTCCCGGGGGCCCACCGGGTGGGGCCACCCATCCCCAGGGGCCACATGGGCTGTAGGGGGTGCGCCTTGGCCTGCTTGGGCCAAGGGCACCAGCCCCATATAGGCCCATGCGCCTAGGGTTTAAGGGGGAAAGAGTCCTAGGAGGGTAAGGCACCTCCTAGGTGCCTTGGGGGGGAGGGAAACCCCCCCTTGGCCGCCGCACCCCCTAGGAGATTGGATCTCCTAGGGCCGGCCACCCCCCCTTGGCACCCCTATATATAGTGGGGGAGAGGAGGAACTTCATACCTTGAGTCCTTGGCCTTTGGTTGCCTCCTTCTCCCTCCCCAACACCTCCTTCACCTCCTTATTGCTTAGCGAAGCTCTGCC
>NW_025283677.1:0-1167 GCF_018294505.1 Triticum aestivum
AAAAACTGCGAGTGTTGATGACCGGCACGTAAACACACCCCAGGGTTCATTAATCATGGAAATCACTCCGGGACCCCAAAACAGTGAGTAATAGTCCATGAAACGGGCCAGAATCGGCCAAAACTGCGAGTGTTGATGACCGACATGTAAACGCACCCTACGGTTCGTTAATCGTGGAAGCACTCCGAGACCCCAAAACAGTGAGTAATAGTCCACGGAACGGGCCAGAATCGGCCAAAACTGTCAATGTCGATGACCTCCACGTAAGCGCACCTTGGGGTTCAACAAGCATGGAAATCACTTTGTGACCCCAAAACGGTGAGTAATAATCCACGAAATGGGTCAGAATCGACAAAAACCGCGAGTGTTGATGACCGACACGTAAGCGCGCCTTGTTGTTAAACAAGCATGGAAATCACTTCGGGATCCCAAAACGGTGAGTACTAGTCCACGAAACGGGTCAGAATCGACAAAAACCGCAAGTGTTGATGACCATCATGTAAACGCACCCCGGGGTTCGTTAATCGTGGAAGTCCCTCCGCGTCCCCAAAACAGTGAGTAATAGTCCACGAAACGGGTCAGAATCGACAAAAACCGCGAGTGTTGATGACCGACACGTAAACGCACCCCAGGGTTCGTTAATCATGGAAATTACTCCGGGACCCTAAAAGAGTGAGTAATAGTCCATGTAACGGGCCAAAATTGGCCAAAACTATGAGTGTCGATGACCGACACGTACGCACACCTTGGAGTTCAACAAGAATGGAAATCACTTTGTGACCCCAAAACGGTGAGTAATAGTCCATGAAACGGGTCAGAATCGACAAAAACCGCGAGTGTTGATCACCGACACGTAAATGCACCTCGGGGTTCGATAATCGTGGAAGTCACTCCGGGACCCCAAAACAGTTAGTAATAGTCCATGAAACGGGCCAGAATCGGCCAAAACTGTCAGTGTCGATGACCAACACTTAAGCGCACCTTGTTTTTCAACAAGCATGGAAATCACTTCGGGACCCGAAAATTGTGAGTAATAGTCCATGAAACGGGTCAGAATCGACAAAAACCGTGAGTGGTGATGACCGACACGTAAACGCACCCCAGGGTTCGTAAATCGTGGAAATCACTTCGGGCCCCCAAAAAAGTGAGTATTAGTCCACGAAATGG
>NW_025283678.1:0-1167 GCF_018294505.1 Triticum aestivum
TGCTTTCAGATGGCCACTCGCGACCTTAATCAAGTGGTTCGCCTGACTCGATGCCTAGATGTACCCGGCCATACTGCTAAGTTGGTCAGGGTAATGACTGAGGCTGGATACCGCTGGTATCCTGAGTACACGGTCGAAGAGCAATTCCGGGACTTCAATCAAAGCCAGTATCTCTGCACTGTCAGGATATTTCCATCCTATCCTGGATCCACCGAGCCTCTTCACTGTTCCTATGGACTCGGGGTTACTATTGAGATGGCTGTGCAGGACGCCGCCTACTCTATGATGACCATTATGCGAGTCAGATCTGGTTTATTTCGGGACTCTGATTTCCGGTATATGCCAGGATCACTTCCGGGAGCACAAGGATATCTCCAGGCTATCTATGCTGACTCCACTCAGGAGGATTCACGGACTCGCACCACTGCTGAGATGCTCGAGGATAAGGACCGTGAAAATCGGGCCTTGAGGTTAGAGCTCTTCAATACCCGTGCTGACCACTGGGCCACTTTGACTCGGTTCGCACCGGTGGTGCAAGCTGGATATTCAGATATGCGCGATCTCTATCCTGTGAGATCTGCTCTGCCAGACGTGATGGTTTGGCGTGATGTAGGAGGCATCACCCCACCTCGCGGTCCCCGCAGGCCACCGTTTGTTGGTCCAAGGCCTCATCCTAGCCCCTATGGTCCACAAGCTCCGTGAGACCGTCTGTTTCCGGATGATCATGTTGAACTTCCAGGCTATGGAGGTGACTTCTACGAGGACTACTACGGATCGGTCTGAGTTAGTGATAGTATCACTAGTTCGCACTAGCTGTGTCATCTATCGTCCCGCGTGACTCGTGGGATATGACCTAGTTTGTACTCCTTCCGGAGGTGTAGAAAAATAATGTATAGGAGCTTGGAATGCCTCCGATGAGATGTAATCCTTTTCTCACCGTAATAGTACTTTGTTTGGTCTTGTACTAAACCTTGTATGGTGTGTATGACGATGGAATAAAAGAAGCAGTTTCTGTATTTACCATGTCATACGGATGATCATCTTACATTCCGAATTATTCCTTACATTCTGTATCCTATGTCGGAATTTTATCGTTCTGACTAAATCATTGTCTTGTTACCTAGGATGGTCAACACGCGCGCTAACCCTGCTTCTCAAGAGCAGGCC
>NW_025283679.1:0-1167 GCF_018294505.1 Triticum aestivum
TTTTTTGCACGCTGCAACTCGTGCTTTTTGATCCGTCTGTTCGATCGAAGCAATCCGCTCGATCTCCTCTTCGTCTCTCGATCGAAGCAGGGGGCTCGTCCGCAGGAGCCCCCGATCTCCTCTTCAGCCAGCCGCTAGCAGGGCTTCTGCTGCCGGCCCCGTCCCGATCGGGTGTCTTCCAGCCGCTCGGCTGCCGGCCCGTCCCGCTCCCGTCCAGCCGGCGCTCAGGAGCCCCCGATCTCCTACCCAGCCGCCCGTCCCGCTCCCGTCCAGCCGGCGCTCAGAGAGCTCGGCTGCTGGCCTGTCCCGCTCGGGCGCCACCCAGCCGCCCTTCCCGCAGGCGCCCAGGGCGTCAGATCGGCCCAGGGGGCTCGTCCTGCAGGCGCCCTTGATCTCCTCTCCCGCCGGCTCTCGCTGCTCCCGTAGCAGCGCCTGATTCCGATCCGGTCGTTCTCATCGGATCTAAAAAAAAAATGTCTGCTGCATCGGGTTATGTTGCTGTTCCTCGCTGTCCGGTGATCTTTGATGGTACTAACTACACCGAGTTCACTGGCTTCATGCGCATTCACATGCGTGGCATCCGTCTTTGGGGTGTTCTTTCTGGCGAGGTCTGCTGTCCGCCACGTCCAGTTCCTCCGGTGGCCCCTACCCCGCCAACTCCATCGGTTCTTCCTACGGATGCTAATCAGGCTGCCAAGGATGCGGCTAAGGTTGCTGATGAGGTTGCTGATCGTGCTTATGATGAGAGGGTTTTGGCTTATGAGGAGGCTCTTCAGTTGTATCATGGTGCTCTGTCTGCTTACACCCAGTGGCTTGATGATGATGCCCGTGCTGCAGCTGTTCTCACTGCTAGTGTTCTGCCTCAGTTTGCTTCTGAATTTCTGGGTCTTTCTACTGTCTTTGAGATGTGGACCCGTCTTCGTGAGCGCTATCAGCCCTCTGGTGATGCCTTATACCTCTCTGTGATCCGCCAGGAGCATGCTCTTCAGCAGGGTGACTCTACTGTTGATGACTTCTATGCACAGAGTTCTGCTATCTGGCGTCAGCTTGATTCTCTCCGTAGTGCTGGGTGTCGTACCTGCCCCTGTTGCCAGGCTGTCCAGGCCAATTTGGAGTTTCATCGCGTCTATGAGTTCTTGTCTCGGCTTCGTAAGGAGTTTGAGCCCC
>NW_025283680.1:0-1167 GCF_018294505.1 Triticum aestivum
ATAGGTTAGGGGTGTGTGGCGGACGAACGGACCGCGTATCCGGATTTGTCTCGTCGTTCTGAGCAACTTTCATGTTGAAAATATTTTAATCCGAGTTACGGATTAAAAGATATGATTTTTAAAAGATTTTAACAATTTTGGAATTTAATTATTTATTTAATTAATTCGAAAAAAATGTATTTATGACGTCAGCATGATGTCATGCTGACGTCAGCAGTCAACAGGGGTTGACTGAGTCAACCCTGACATGTGGGTCCCGCATGTCATACACTGTTTTAATTAACTAACAGTTAATTAGTTTAATTAGTGATTAGGTTAACCTAATTATAATTAATTAACTTAATTAATTCCTTAATTAATTGATTAATTAATTAATTAATTTTATTATTATTATTATTATTTATTTTGATATTCCTTTTTTTTTCTTTTTTTTTGACAGTAGCACTGGGCCACTGGACAATGTCCAGCCGGACACGTCCAGGGCAGCACCACACATGGCCGGACAATGTCCAGGCCACACCCTTTGGCGCGCCGGACATGTTCGGGCTGGGCGGGGCACGCACGCAGCCAGCGGCCATGGCCGAGCCGATCGGTGCGGTAGCCGCTAGGGTGCCGAAGGGGGTGAAGGGGGGCTGCTGGGCGGAGGTGCGGGCACACGCCCGAGTCCACCTGGGATGGGGTCGACGGGCGGCTGTGTCACACCCTAGCTAGTCATGCATTAGAGTGTTGCATCATGTTTACTCATTCATCAGAAACTTGAAATGGGGATGACAGAACCCCCAGTCCCCTCTGAAACCAACTAGGGTTACTAAAATAATTTTTCAATGAACCTGAAATGCCCTTCTAAAATGTCCATCATTTTAGCCTTGGTTCAGAACCTCTGACAAAAGTGGTGCACATTTTTCTAGGCCATCATAGGGTCTTTGAATTAAATCATAGATATTTGAATTTGGGCATTTAAAATAATATAAAATATTTAAATGCTCAAATATCTCCAAACTAAAATGTTTCATGTTGGAAATAATCCAACTATGGACCAGGAGTAGTTTGGTGAATTTTGGAGTTGCCTAGGTATTTTATTTAATTCAACAAAGTTGCAGATATATTAAATAAAACAGAAAACAAAAAAGAAAGGGGAAAGACTTACCTGTGCGGCCCAGCCAGCTG
>NW_025283681.1:0-1167 GCF_018294505.1 Triticum aestivum
ATCCACTTCACGTTCCGGATCCTTGAAGCATCGACGAAGTTGCGACACATGGAAGACGTCATGAACGTGAGAGAACTGAGGTGGCAACTCCAGTTGATAAGCCACCAGTCCACGACGGGCGAGAATACGGAAGGGACCAATGTAGCGAGGAGCTAACTTTCCCTTGACTCCGAACCGATGAGTGCCTCTCAAAGGAGTGACACGCAGATAAGCTTGTTCACCAGGTTGATAAGTTGAACCCCAGTGTTTCCGGTCATAGTTGCTCTTCTGGCGGGATTGGGCCGCCTTGAGATTATCCCGGACAATGCGAACCTGCTCTTCAGCTTGTTGAATAATGTCCGGACCAATGAGTGCTCGTTCCCCAGTTTCGGACCAATTCAGAGGGGTTCGGCACTTACGTCCATAAAGCACTTCAAAGGGTGCCATCTTCAAGCTGGCTTGATAGCTGTTGTTATAAGAGAACTCCGCATAAGGGAGAGATTCTTCCCACTTCTTGCCGAAAGAAATAACACAAGCTCGAAGCATGTCTTCAAGAATTTGATTGACTCGCTCGACTTGGCCTTGGGATTGGGGATGATAAGCAGTGCTCCAGGTAATATGAGTTCCCATTGCCTCTTGGGAACTATCCCAGAACTTAGAAGTGAAAATACTGCCACAGTCTGAACTGATCTCCTTCGGAATGCCGTGGAGTGACACAATTCGGGAGATATACAAGGTTGCCAATTGACTAGCAGTGATAGTCTCCTTGACTGGCAGAAAGTGAGCAACCTTCGAGAATTGGTCGATGACGACAAAGATAGCATCGTTACCTTTCTGAGACTTGGGAAGGCCAGTGACGAAGTCCATTTGGATCTTATCCCACTTCCATTCAGGAATCGGAAGCGGTTGTAGAAGTCCAGCCGGTTTTTGATGTTCTGCTTTGACGCGACGGCAAACGTCACATTCTTCGATATATCGAGCAATGTCTTGCTTCATCTTAGACCACCAGTACTTCTGACGGATGTCAAGATACATCTTGGTACTTCCCGGATGAATAGAGAGAGGGGTGTCATGCGCTTCTTTCATCACCTTCTCTGTCATAAGCTCGAACCGGGGTACGACAATGCGATCTCTGAAGTATAAGGTTCCATCTTCACCAAGTGAGAAATCTCTGGATTTCTCTAAGGC
>NW_025283682.1:0-1167 GCF_018294505.1 Triticum aestivum
ACACGACTCGACCGAATATGTGAGTGTTGATGATCGACACGTAAACGCATCCTGGGGTTCGTCAATCGTGGAAATGACTCCGAGACCCCAAAATAGGGTATTAGTCCAAGAAACGGGCAAGAATTGACCCAAACTGTGATTGTTGATGACCGAAACATGAGCGCACCTTGGAGTTCGACAACCATGGAAATGGCTTTGGGACCCCAAAACGATGAGTAATAGTCCATGAAACGGGCCAGGATCGGCCAAAACTGCGAGTGTTGATGACCGACATGTAAGCACACCTTGGGGTTCAAAACCTATGGAAATCGCTTCGGGACCCCAAAACGGTGAGTAATAGTGCACGAAACATGTCAGAATTGGCCAAAACTGTCAGTGTTGATGATGGACACCTAAACGCACCCCGGGGTTCATCAATCGTGGAAATTGTTTTGGGTACCCAAAACATTGAGTAATAGTGCATGAAACGGACTAGAATCGGCCGAATATGTGAGTGTTGATGACCGACACGTAAACGCACCCCGGGGTTCGTCAATCGTGGAAATGACTCTGAGACCCTAAAATAGAGTAATAGTCCAAGAAATGGGCCAGAATCGGACCAAACTGTGATTCTTGATGAGCGACGTAAGCGCATCTTGGAGTTCGACAACCATGGAGATCGCTTTGGGACCCCAAAACGGTGAGTAATAGTCCATGAAACGGGCCAGAATCGGCCGAAACTGCGAGTGTTGACGACCAACACATAAGCACACCTTGGAGTTCAACAACTATGGAAATCGCCTCGGGACGCCAAAACGGTTAGTAATAGTCCATGAAACAGGTCAGAATTGGACAAAACTGTGAGTGTTGACGACGGATAGATAAACGCACCCAGGGTTCCTCAATCGTGGAAATCGCTATGGGTCCCCAAAATGCTGTGTAATTGTGCACGAAACAGACATGATTCAGCCGAATATGTGAGTGTTGATGACCGACACATAAACGCACCCTCGGGTTTGTCAATCGTGGAAATGACTCTGAGACCCCAAAATAGGGTAATAGTCCAAGAAACCGGCAAGAATCGACCCAAACTGTGACTGTTGATGACTGACCCATGAGCGCACCTTGGAGTTCGACAACCATGGAAATCGCTTTGGGACGCCAAAACGGTGAGTAATAGTCCATGAA
>NW_025283683.1:0-1167 GCF_018294505.1 Triticum aestivum
ACCTAACAAGTCATCTTCATCACTATTGAAATCAACATACTCGGGGTGTGTTACCTTAGGACCTTTGGCCATGAAGCATCTTCCAATTCCTTCATTTGGTGAGTCAAATATGTCGTAGGAGTTGGTTGACACAAGTGCTAGACCGGCAACACCTTCATCTTGAGTATCTTCGGAGTCGGAGTGATAACTTCTCTCGGAGTGGCTGTCGGAGTCAGAGCCGGATACCCATTCACCAACATGAGCTTGATGTCTTCGTCTTGTGTAGCTCCTTGATGATTTTTCCTTCCTTTCCGAATCCTTGCTTCTCCGTGAGTATCTTCGTTCATAACGATCATCTCTACTCCTTCTCTCTCTTGGTGGTGATCCTTTGCTTCTTCTTTTTGGAGAATCTTCTCTTCTCTTGTAGGGAGCCGTACACTCATTGGAATAGTGTCCGGGTCTTCCACAATTGTAGCAGTTTCGCTCTCGACTAGAAGATCTTTTATCATTGTAGGACCTTGACTTGGAGCTTCTATCTTTGCTTCTACTCTTGTAGAACTTGTTGAAGTTCTTCACCATTAAGCTCAATTCTTCATTGAAGTCTTGTTTCTCACTTGATGATGTAGGGGCTTCACATGAGGCTTTATAGGCACCACTTGATTTGTTGTGAAGTTCCTCTTTATCCTTAAGTGACATCTCATGAGCAACAATTCTTACAATCACCTCCGTTGGCTTGAGATCTTTGTAATTGGGCATCATTTGGATCAATGTGCACACAGTATCATATTTTCCATCCAAGGCTCTTAGAATCTTCTTGATGATGAATCTATCGGTCATCTCTTCACTTCCTAAGCCGGCAATCTCATTTGTGATGAGAGCAAGCCTAGAGTACATTTCGGCGACACCTTCACCATCCTTCATCTTGAACTTGTCAAGTTGGCTTTGAAGCACATCCAACTTGGATTCCTTGACAGAGTCGGTACCTTCGTGCATATCAATCAAAGTGTCCCAAATTTCCTTTGCATTCTCAAGGCGGCTGATTTTGTTGAATTCTTCGGGGCACAATCCGTTGAAGAGAATATCACAAGCTTGAGCATTGTATTGCAACATCTTCAACTCATCCGCGGTAGCTTCACGGTTCGGTTCTCTCCCATCAAAGAAGTCACCTTGCAAACCAACACACACAAT
>NW_025283684.1:0-1167 GCF_018294505.1 Triticum aestivum
GCTGACATATGGGTCCCACAGGTCAGGTTTGACCTGGGGGCGCCCTGTTGACCTGCTGACGTCAAGGTGATGTCATGCTGACGCCATAATTCATTTTCTGGAATTATTTTAATTCTAAATAATCAGAAAATTCCAGAAAATGCCTAAAACTTCAATAATTCATAGAAAATTAACCGTAACTCCAAATTAAATAAATTATATATGAAAAATTATTAGAAAAATTCAAGGAATCCATCTGTACCATTTTCATGCATGTTAGAACAACTTATAGGTGCTGTTTAGCACAAATCATATAAAGGGCATTTAAATAATCACATATGGAGTTTGAATTTAAATCTTGTATTCAAACCAACTTCATTTAATCTGTTGCTAGTTGCATTAGCTCAAAACACATTCATTTTGCCATGTCATGATCATGCATCATATTGTGCATTGCATTGATTGTTTTCTCTGTGTTGCCGGTATTTGTCCCCTCTCGATAGACGCGATACCGATGATGTGATCGTTGACACTGATGAAGACTCAATGTTATCTTCAGAAGTGCCAGGCAAGCAAAACCCCCTTGTTCATTCCGATACAATCCTACCCTCTCGCTCCTGCTCTCTTTTACTGCATTAGGACAACACCGATTCATCTGTTACTTGCTGCGGTAGCTGAACCCCTTTATCCTTTGCATGACCTATCATTCCACAGTAAATAGATGAAACCCACTAGTATGAGTAGGAGTTGTTTGAGCCCTGTTATGCCTACTCATTCATGCTTGTTTGTCATGCCTGCTACTGCTTAGAGTTGAGTCAGGTCTGATTCATCGGGGATGAATCAGAGGCGTGTGAACATGTCCTACTGTGTGTGAGCTAAGTGTGTGAACACGATTTGGTAAAGGTAGCGGTGAGAGGCCATGTAGGAGTACATGGTGGGTTGTCTCATTGCAGCCGTCCTCAGGAACTGAGTTCTGTGTTTGTGATCCATGATTCAGTTACTACCATACATTGGGCCCTGAAATATGACCCCGCTCGACTTCTTATTCACCCTAGCTCTCTGTCCAGGAGTTGCAAGTAGTTTCTGGTGTTTGTAGCTTACTGGAGGCCGTGGACAGCGCTGACCGAAGGGGTGGGCTGTGATGCGGTAGGTACGTGGCACGGTGTACCGGATGCCCGTTTGGTATCT
>NW_025283685.1:0-1167 GCF_018294505.1 Triticum aestivum
GGAAACTCGTCTGTTACAAAGGGATTTCATTTTTTAAAACTTATTTGAACTCCTGACTTTTTGTGTGTTCAAAATGCACCATTCAAAGCCACATCATCATTTTTCAATCCTTTCTGACTTCATTTGTTATTTCTCATGCATTTACTAATTATTTTGTGTTATAAGACCCTAAAATTCAAAAGCATTTCAAATGAACTCTAAAAAGGTTGAAAGTTGGCATGATATCATCATTTCATCCACATAGCATGTGCAAGAAAGTTGAGAGGTTTACGGCAAAAACTGGATACTTCGTGTACAAAACGGACAATCTCTTGCAAAGTATCAGGATTTCATCCGGAAACTCGTCTGTTACAAAGGGATTTCATTTTCTAAAACTTATTTGAACTCCTGACTTTTTGTGTGTTCAAAATGCACCATTCAAAGCCACATCATCATTTTTTAATCCTTTTTGACTTCATTTGTTATTTCTCATGCATTTACTAATTAATTTGAGCTATAAGACCCTAAAATTGAAAAGCATTTCAAATGAACTCTAAAAAGGTTGAAAGTTGGAATGATATCATCATTTCATCCACATAGCATGTGCAAGAAAGTTGAGAGGGTTACGGCAAAAACTGGATGCACTTCGTGTACAAAACGGACAATCTCTTTCAATGTATCAGGATTTCATCCGGAAACTCGTGTGCTACAAAGGGATTTCATTTTTTAAACCTTATTTGAACTCCGACTTTTTGTGTGTTCAAAATGCACCATTCAAAGCCACATCATCATTTTTCAATCCTTTCTGACTTCATTTGTTATTTCTCATGCATTTACTACTTATTTTGAGCTATAAGACCCTAAAATTGAAAAGCATTTCAAATGAACTCTGAAAAGGTTGAAACTTGGCATGATATCGTCATTTCAGCCACATAGCATGTGGAAGAAAGTTGAGAAGGTTACGGCAAAAACTGGATGCACTTCGTGTACAAAACGGACAATCTCTTTCAAAGTATCAGGATTTCATCCGGAAACTCGTGTGTTACAAAGGGATTTCATTTTTTAAACGTTATTTGAACTCCTGACTTTTTGTGTATTCAAAATGCACCATTCAAAGCCACATCATCATTTTTCAATCCTTTCTGACTTCATTTGTTATTTTTCATGCATTTACTAATTATTTTGAGC
>NW_025283686.1:0-1167 GCF_018294505.1 Triticum aestivum
CACCGGAGCCTCTGGTGGTCGAAATTACTGCACCGGAGCCTCTGGTGGTCGAAATTACTGCACCGGAGCCTCCTCGCTACCCCGTGGACGATATAAAGGAGATGAAAGAATGTCATCTGTATTATCCTATCGGGAACATGTCCATGAAGGTAGCCATCGGCAGTGCTTTACCATGTTTACCTGGAGCACTCCACCACAACAACCCCATTCAAGATGGCTATGCTCGTGTCACGGTGGAGGACATAGTCCAAGGGTTTGAGGACCTGGAGATTGACATTGCTACACCTGAAGGGGAGAAAAGACTTGGAGATGTCAAGCGCCATTTCATTCTATGGCAAAAGAAGTTTATCAAGTTTCCAGGCAAGGCGCCAAGGACAACAAGTCCACCCCCCTACGGTGGTGGCGGTTCACCTACACCTCCGTCACGTCAGCCGACGCCCCCCAGTCCACAACGTCCGGCGGGTGATCAGATGCCGCCCCCCAGTCCTCGTCCAGCGGGTGATCAGACGCCGCCCCCCAATCCACCTTCGGCAAAGAAGCAGAAGCAGTCCTGGATTATTAACCCGGACCCTTATGTACCTAAGACCACAAAGGTACCGGAGCCATCATTGAAGCCTCTCCCCACAAGGCCTTGGGAACGTAGTGCCGAGGAAACTGCCGCGGCCGCGGCTGCTGATCATGAGAAATGGAAGGCGGACTGCAAGAAGAAAAGAGAGCCCGAGCCCAAGCCAGTATTTTCTGATGAGCAAAAGAAGTGGGCTAAGTCATTTTTGAGCACACCGTCCCAAGCTGCGAAGAATCTGCCTGACGACTATGCACGTGAACTTCGTAGGCAGGCACTCATGTTGAAGGAGAAGAAAGAGCGGGCGGAGAACCAGGAGAACAAAGCCTTGGAGGAGGCCGAGAAAACGGAATTAGAAAGTAAAAAAAGCGGGAAACGAGTTGCCCAGCTCGGGGAACAAAGTAAACAATCGATTGCCCCGCTTATAGTGAAAGCCGCCGGTCCGGATGACCCCGATATCATAGCAGCTGCGGCAGCACATGGATTGACTGTAATGAGTGCCAGAGAACAAGCGGCCAACTTAGGTATTACTCTTCGTGAACTGTTAGGCCTTGATGAGGCGCCAGTGAAGGAGGTAGTAATTACATATGTGAAGAATGGGCCTC
>NW_025283687.1:0-1167 GCF_018294505.1 Triticum aestivum
ACGAAACGCGGCGCCAACATGTCTGACAGGAATTCTCAAGTGTCATGTATCTGAACAATAAATGGCTATATTTTAGCTACCACATTGTGCAACAAAGATTCTAATATTTACTAATTGGAGGCCCCATTTGAGCCTCCACATTAATCCTACAAAACTAGCAATAATAACCGTTGTATATTAATTCTATGGCTAAGATTAAGAAAAAAAAATAGACTTGGGAAAAGTTTAGAGTTACCCTTTTTAAAAGATCTCTTCCGTATGGCCCGAATAGTTGGAATTCTTGACAGCTACGAGTCATATAGTATAGTTTCCCTTTTGTATAGACATCTTCTGTTTAACAATTCTAGACTTTCCATTCCGTATTATATTTCTTAAAGAAAATATGATCACCCCATCAGCCTTGGAGGCTTGGACTGCCTTGGGGACCCAACGTGCATCCTTCTAACCAAATGGAAAAAAATATGTACATAAATCTTATATTCCCCTAAGCACACCAAGAGAAAAAAAAAGAATATGTAGCTCTCCGCCATCGATGGCGATTCTGTAGCGCGACCTTCGACCCGTTCGCTAACGCCAGTCTAGATCAATATCAACTGTGTGTGCATGGATTTCAAGCTCAGCAGACATGTACGTGTATGTCAATTAAAAAAACCATGTACCTGTGTATGCACTCTCGGCATCCCTAAACCTTGGAGCCAATAGAACTGAAAAACGGATGGACATCCTTCAGACCGTTATGGGATATAGATACGTAATAGTTTCAGATGGCCACAACTTCAGTCATGCAAGATGCATTAAGTAGAAAAAAATAACAAAATAATATTTAAGTTGAAAATACAAGTTCGTGAAGTTGGAATAACTTAAATCATGATGGACTTTCCACATGTGTTTTTCAACCATCTAAAGTGGGGGACACTATTTTAAGCCACAAAAAAGTGGTAAATTACTATTGATGAAATAAATATATATGATCGCTATGTGTATAGGATAGTTATCTACAATATGATACAGAAGAATTACGTGCAATATGATCGTTATGTATAACTTTGGCTATTACAAGAATTAGTTTATGTTATACCGTCCTATCAATTTTCATCATATTTGTTCAACCTACACCCATGCGCCGTACCAGCCATCAGGCTCTCCTTCAAAGGAAGATTAACAACA
>NW_025283688.1:0-1167 GCF_018294505.1 Triticum aestivum
AAGGGGTGGAAAAAACTCGTGTTGCTGTGGTATGGAGGGAGGGGTGGAAACCGTGGAAAACTCGTCTCCGTGATTGAGCGGGAGAGTAAGTAGTATAGGACATTATCCATTGTTAGGGAACGGTTGTAATGGTAGTGAGAATGTAGAATCGTCTTTGGAGCGGACCTGGGAGTGGCAAGCATAAGGGACGAAGACGGGGAAACATGTCGGATGCGATCATACCAGCACTAAAGCACCGGATCCCATCAGAACTCCGAAGTTAAGCGTGCTTGGGCGAGAGTAGTACTAGGATGGGTGACCTCCTGGGAAGTCCTCGTGTTGCATTCCTTTTATAATTATTTTTTGCGCCTTGTGAGAAACATGTCGCACGTGCGCGATATATATTAATCCCGTTATATTATGTTTGACGTTTGCGATATGTTTAAGCTCGATGCTCATTGCTCGCGCGTCTTGGGGCGGCTTTGTGGCGCGAAGAGCGCCTTCTGAAAGGGGTGGAAAAAACTCGTGTTGCTGCGGTATGGAGGGAGGGGTGGAAACCGTGGAAAACTCGTCTCCGTGATTGAGCGGGAGAGTAAGTAGTATAGGACATTATCCATTGTTAGGGAACGGTTGTAATGGTAGTGAGAATGTAGAATCGTCTTTGGAGCGGACCTGGGAGTGGCAAGCATAAGGGATGAAGACGGGGAAACATGTCGGATGCGATCATACCACCACTAAAGCACCGGATCCCATCAGAACTCCGAAGTTAAGCGTGCTTGGGCGAGAGTAGTACTAGGATGGGTGACCTCCTGGGAAGTCCTCGTGTTGCATTCCTTTTATAATTATTTTTTGCGCCTTGTGAGAAACATGTCGCACGTGCGCGATATATATTAATCCCGTTATATTATGTTTGACGTTTGCGATATGTTTAAGCTCGATGCTCATTGCTCGCGCGTCTTGGGGCGGCTTTGTGGCGCGAAGAGCGCGTTCTGAAAGGGGTGGAAAAAACTCGTGTTGCTGCGGTATGGAGGGAGGGGTGGAAACCGTGGAAAACTCGTCTCCGTGATTGAGCGGGAGAGTAAGTAGTATAGGACATTATCCATTGTTAGGGAACGGTTGTAATGGTAGTGAGAATGTAGAATCGTCTTTGGAGCGGACCTGGGAGTGGCAAGCATAAGGGACGAAGAC
>NW_025283689.1:0-1167 GCF_018294505.1 Triticum aestivum
GACCCCTACTACACCGGAGGTGCCTACTACTACGTGCTGCCCGCTGACGACGACCTGGAGTAGTTAGGAGGATCCCAGGCAGGAGGCCTGCGCCTCTTTCGATCTGTATCCCAGTTTGTGCTAGCCTTCTTAAGGCAAACTTGTTTAACTTATGTCTGTCCTCAGATATTGTTGCTTCCGCTGACTCGTCTATGATCGAGCACTTGTATTCGAGCCCTCGAGGCCCCTGGCTTGTATTATGATGCTTGTATGACTTATTTTATTTGTAGAGTTGTGTTGTGATATCTTCCCGTGAGTCCCTGATCTTGATCGTACACATTTGCGTGCATGATTAGTGTACGATTGAATCGGGGGCGTCACAAGTTGGTATCAGAGCCGACTGCCTGTAGGAATCCCCCTTTCCAACTCCTTGGCCGAAGTCGAGTCTAGTCGTTGAAAAACTTTTACTAACATGGCTGTGTGGCCCATGGGCCCACGTCGCCATCGGGTGGTAGTAGGATCTTTTATTCCTCGACCTATACTCTGGGACTCTGACATCTCTTCTATTCGGGTTAAATGAATCTTACTAAATCTAACATTAGGATCTCGTTATCATTTTCACCCGGAGAGCCCCTTATTATTGACGATCGTCTGCTGCACGTGAAGACCCTGTAGATACTTTCCGCTGTTAGGCTGAGAACTTGTGTTCATCGCGTTTGCAATTCCCCTTCCACCGTCAACCCTTATGGGTAACTACTTACAGTTGTTATTCTTATATCATCCCCAGTTGGTCTTGTTATTACAAGATACCCTGAAAAACTCGTCGTGGTTTCGATAATCCCTTGAGCTTACTGCCTTGCTGTTCTTGTCACTTGAATACCCCTACGGTTAATTCTCGCATTTATAGAATATCCGCTCATCCCCCAGTTGTTTATGTGTTACACAAAAGTCTTTGAAATACCACCCGATATTCCAAAAATCCTCAGCAACCTATTGCTCTGGAATTTCTTGTTTGCTTTCATTATGAATAATCCCATAAGTATAGAAATCTTATTGACATTCCTTGTCATTATCATTTTGAGTCTGTTGACTCAATATGTGGCGAATGCAAGTAATCATCAGATGATCCTTTTAAATTATCTCTCCAGCTCAGACGTTTTTCAAACATGAGCTGGTTCTCGACCAAAC
>NW_025283690.1:0-1167 GCF_018294505.1 Triticum aestivum
CATGCACACCTTTAACCATTAATGATATTATGGAGTTTACCCTATATAGAGGATCAAGAGAGCAAGCAAGGCATGAAGAAATATATAAATAAATATGCATGCACATGCCTACCAAGATCCAAAGAGATATAATTTGGGCAAAAGAACACTTAAAAGATGAATACTCCAATAATGACATACATCATTCAAGTTGTCCAAATTATATCAAAGTGACGAATCCACACAGGACCGCACACAAAGTACAACATATGAACTAACAAAAAAAATTAAAGAGCATAAAGGATATACACTACACACATGCTCAAAGGCTTATCTCACTCAAGTAGATAACAGATAGTACAAGCAGTGAGATAAGGCAAGTTGAAGCACAAGCCGAGAAGAAGATGATCATAAAATTCTACCACGAGAAGAAATACCAATTGGTATTTGGAATTAACACTCGGTGGTAGAATCCGAAGAAGCACAAGATCATAATCAACAACCATCCCGTGCGCACGGGGGTCAAAAGACCCCGTGCACACGGGGTACCCAGAGAGTTACGCAACACCCCGTGCGCACGGGGGTTAAAAGATCTCGTGCGCGCGGGGTATCCAGAACTTTTCTAGTGCAACTTTCTGGATACCACGGCAAGAACACAACAAAGGAAAATAACCACCTACAAGAGATAATTAATGGATACTCTGAGAATCTGAATTTCAAATGAGCTTGACATACCACATAGTGACTAGATAATATTGAGTATCAATACTATCTGGTATTTCTCATATTCACATTTTGAGTTTGTGATGCGCACAAAACATAACACTCCCCCATAATGTGATGATCCACTAATATCTCGCAAGAGCCAAACAACATACAAATAAGGCTCAAGACAACAAGCAACACTATATGATGTGCAATGCAACCTACACATGCTAGATAACACAAATCAAGCATACTAGGAAGTACAACATATAAATGCACATGCTAGATACAAAACCTAAGCATGCAGGGGGCGAGTAACTTTCAATGTAAGCAATACAAATACAAGTTACCACAAGGAGGAACACTGGATAGATAATATGAAGATAATCCACATGACTTGGCTCGAACAAATAAATGGTGAATATTCTTTTCTTCATGAACTAGCAAAATCTCCAATGTCCTCCACACACCTATTGATCAAGG
>NW_025283691.1:0-1167 GCF_018294505.1 Triticum aestivum
ATAGGACTTTCACAAAGCACATACCTTGACAAAATTTTGAAAAAGTTCAAAATGGATCAGGCAAAGAAAGGATTCTTGCCTGTGCTACAAGGTGTGAAGTTGAGTCAAACTCAATGCCCGACCACAGCAGAAGATAGAGAGAAAATGAAAAATGTTCCCTATGCTTCAGCCATAGGCTCTATCATGTATGCAATGCTGTGTACCAGACCTGACGTATGCTTAGCAATAAGCTTGGCAGGAAGGTACCAAAGTAATCCAGGAGTGGATCACTGGACAGCGGTCAAGAACATCCTGAAATACCTGAAAAGGACTAAGGATATGTTTCTCGTATATGGAGGTGACAAAGAGCTAGTCGTAAATGGTTACGTCGATGCAAGCTTTGACACTGATCCGGACGATTCTAAATCGCAAACCGGATACGTGTTTTTATTAAACGGTGGAGCTGTAAGTTGGTGCAGTTCTAAACAAAGCGTCGTAGCGGGATCTACATGTGAAGCGGAGTACATAGCTGCTTCGGAAGCAGCAAATGAAGGAGTCTAGATGAAGGAGTTCATTTCCGATCTAGGTGTCATACCTAGTGCATCGGGACCAATGAAGATCTTCTGTGACAATACTGGTGCAATTGCCTTGGCAAAGGAATCCAGATTTCACAAGAGGACCAAGCACATCAAGAGACACTTCAATTCCATTCGGGACCAAGTCCAAGTGGGAGACATAGAGATTTGCAAGATATATACGGATCTGAATGTTGCAGACCCGTTGACTAAGCCTCTCTCACGAGCAAAACATGATCAGCACCAAGACTCCATGGGTGTTAGAATCATTACTATGTAATCTAGATTATTGACTCTAGTGCAAGTGGGAGACTGAAGGAAATATGCCCTAGAGGCAATAATAAAGTTATTATTTATTTCCTCATATCATGATAAATGTTTATTATTCATGCTAGAATTGTATTAACCGGAAACATGATACACGTGTGAATACATAGACAAATATAAAGTCACTAGTATGCCTCTACTTGACTAGCTCATTAATCAAAGATGGTTATGTTTCCTAACCATAGACATGTGTTGTCATTTGATTAATGGGATCACATCATTAGGAGAATGATGTGATTGACATGACCCATTCCGTTAGCCTAGCACTTGATCGTTTAGTATGTTG
>NW_025283692.1:0-1166 GCF_018294505.1 Triticum aestivum
CCTGCAAAAACAAGTTAGACGTCCTCTACTTTGTTGTTGCATGTTTTACGTGGCTGCTACGGGCTTAAGTAAGAACCAATCTCACCTACGCATCAAAACCACAACGATAGTTTGTCAAATAGACTCCGTTTTAACCTTCGCAAGGACCGGGCGTAGCCATACTTGGTTCAACTAAAGTTGGAGAGGCAGTCGCCCGCAAGCCATCTCTGTGCAAAGCACGTCGAGGGAACCGGTCTCGCGTAAGCGTACGCGTAAGGTTGGTCCGGGTCGTCTCGTCCAACAATACCGCCGAACCAAAATATGACATGCTGGTAGGCAGTATGACTTGTATCGTCCACAACTCACTTGTGTTCTACTCGTGCATATAACATCAACATCAATAACCTAGGCTCTGATACCACTGTTGGGATTCGTAGTAATTTCAAAAAATTTCCTACGCGCACATAGGATCATGTGATGCATAGCAACGAGAGGAGAGTGTTGTCTACGTACCCAACGCAGACCGACTGCGGAAGCGATGACACGACGTAGAGGAAGTAGTCGTACGTCTTCACGATCCAACCGATCAAGCACCGAAACTACGGCACCTCCGAGTTCGAGCACACGTTCAGCTCGATGACGATCCCCGGACTCTGATCCAGCAAAGTGTCGGGGAAGAGTTCCGTCAGCACGACGGCGTGGTGACGATCTTGATGTACTACAGCAGCAGGGCTTCGCCTAAACTCCGCTACAGTATTATCGAGGAATATGGTGGCAGGGGGCACCGCACACGGCTAAGGAATTGATCACGTGGATCAACTTGTGTCAACTTGTGTGTTTAGAGGTGCCCCTGCCTCCGTATATAAAGGAGGAGAGGAGGGGAGGCTGGCCGGCCAAAGAGGGAGGCGCAGGAGAGTCCTACTCCCTCTGGGAGTAGGATTCCTCCTCCAATCCTAGTCCAACTAGGATTCCTCGGAGGGGAAGGGAGAGAGGGGGGCCGGCCACCTTCTCCTAGTCCTAATAGGACTAGGGGAGGGGGAAGAGGCGCAGCCACCTTGGGCTGCCCCTTTCTCCTTTCCACTAAGGCCCATGAAGGCCCATATGGCTCCCGGGGGGTTCCGGTAACCTCCCGGTAACCCGGTAAAATCCCGATTTCACCCGGAACACTTCCGATGTCCAAACATAGG
>NW_025283693.1:0-1166 GCF_018294505.1 Triticum aestivum
TAGGTTCTCCAAGCCAAACTGGTCGATGTTGAGTCTAGAAATTCTTTAGTTATATGTAGGGGAATTGCTTGTGGGTTGGAACGTAAGGCTCTTTTTACTCCTTATACCTTATGACTTTCTGATCTGAGTCAGTCCATTCTTCCACCGGGGGTTAAGGAATTAGGTTCTGTTCTCTCTATCAGGATCACGAGTTACTAATCAGTAGTACCTTATAAGTTTGATGGATACCAGCCTAGTTCAGTTCTACTACCACATTGTGATGTTAGAATGGTTCCAGAACTTTGATGTGATGATGTTGAGTGTGTACGAAATCCTTTGTCAAATGTCTCAATATCCTTTTTGAGCATTTACAGCTGTTATGCTGCCGAAATTTTGCTAGAAATTCTAATGCCTTTGCATTATGATTGTGCTTTCAGATGGCCACTCGCGACCTCAATCAAGTGGTTCGCCTGACTCGATGCCTAGATGTACCCGGCCATACTGCCAAGTTGGTCAGGGTAATGACTGAGGCTGGATACCGCTGGTATCCTGAGTACACGGTCGAAGAGCAATTCCGAGATTTTAATCAAAGCCAGTATCTCTGCACTGTCAGGATATTTCCATCTTATCCTGGATCCACCAAGCCTCTTCACTGTTCCTATGGACTCGGGGTTACCATTGAGATGGCTGTGCAGGACGCCGCCTACTCTATGATGACCATTATGCGAGTCAGATCTGGTCTATTTCGGGACTCTGACTTCCGGTATATGCCAGGATCACTTCCGGGAGCACAAGGGTATCTCCAGGCTATCTATGCTGACTCCACTCAGGAGGATTCACGGACTCGCACCACTGCTGAGATGCTCGAGGATAAGGACCGTGAAAATCAGGCCTTAAGGTTAGAGCTCTTCAATACCCGTGCTGACCACTGGGCCACTTTGACTCGGTTCGCACCGGCGGTGCAAGCTGGATATTCAGATATGCGCGATCTCTATCCTGTGAGATCTGCTCTGCCAGACGTGATGGTTTGGCGTGATGTAGGAGGCATCACCCCACCTCGCGGTCCCCGCAGGCCACCGTTTGCTGGTCCAAGGCCTCATCCTAGCCCCTATGGTCCACAAGCTCCGCGAGACCGTCTGTTTCCGGATGATCATGTTGAACTTCCAGGCTATGGAGGTGACTTCTAC
>NW_025283694.1:0-1166 GCF_018294505.1 Triticum aestivum
ACTTCGTGTACAAACGGACAATCTCTTTCAAAGTATCAGGATTTCATACGGAACCTCGTCTGTTAAAAAGGGATTTCATTTTTTAAAACTTATTTGAACTCCTGACTTTTTGTGTGTTCAAATTGCACCATTCAAAGCCACATCATCATTTTTCAATCCTTTCTGACTTCATTTGTTATTTTTCATGCATTTACTAATTATTTTAAGCTATAAGACCATAAAATTGAAAAGCATTTCAAATGAACTCTGAAAAGGTTGAAAGTTGGCATGGTATCATCATTTCATCCACATAGCATGTGCAAGAAAGTTAAGAGGGTTACGGCAAAAACTGGATGCACTTCGTGTAGAAAGCGGACAATTTCTTTCAAAGTATTAGGATTTCATACGGAAACTCGTCTGTTACAAAGCGATTTCATTTTTTAAAACTTATTTGAACTCCTGACTTTTTGTGTGTTCAAAATGCACCATTCAAAGCCACATCATCATTTTTCAATCCTTTCTGACTTCATTTGTTATTTTTCATGCATTTACTAATTATTTTGTGCTATAAGACCATAAAATTGAAAAGCATTTCAAATGAACTCTGAAAAGGCTTAAAGTTGGCATGGCATCGTCATTTCATCCACATAGCATGTGCAAGATAGTTGAGAGGGTTACGGCAAAAACTGGATGCACTTCATGTACAAAACGGACGATCTCTTTCAAAGTATCAGGATTTCATTCGGAAACTCATCTGTTACAAAGGGATTTCATTTTTTAAAACTTATTTGAACTCCTGACTTTTTGTGTGTTCAAAATGCACCATTCAAAGCCACATCATCATTTTTCAATCCTTTCTCACTTCATTTGTTATTTTTCATGCATTTACTAATTATTTTAAGCTATAAGACCATAAAATTGAAAAGCATTTGAAATGAACTCTGAAAAGGTTGAAAGTTGGCATGGTATCATCATTTCATCCACATAGCATGTGCAAGAAAGTTAAGAGGGTTACGGCAAAAACTGGATGCACTTCGTGTACGAAACGGACAATCTCTTTCAAAGTATCAGGATTTCATACGGAAACTCGTCTGTTAAAAAGGGATTTCATTTTTTAAAACTTATTTGAACTCCTGACTTTTTGTGTGTTCAAAATGCACCATTCAAAGCCACATCATCATTTTTCA
>NW_025283695.1:0-1166 GCF_018294505.1 Triticum aestivum
AATAATTTTTTTTAAGACAGTAATAAATTTTTTATAAGACAGTAATAATTTTTTTATAAGACAGTATTAATTTTTTATAAGACAGTAATATTTTTTTATAAGACAGTAATAATATTTTTATAAGACAATAATAATTTTTTAAAAATATCATCAAACAGTAATGCCGGTGGAGCGGGGGAGGGTGCGGGGGGCCGGTGGACCGGGGGGTGCTCGGCGGCGAGGGGGACCGGATCTGGCGAGGTGGGATAGCTAGCGATCGAGATGGAGGGGGATCGAGATCGAGTGTCCATGAAATGTAAAAATATTCATGATAGTTCAAAAAGTGCCCATGAAATACAATCGAGAAATGAAGGCTACGATTTAAATACAATCGATCTTAGCTAGCTATCTGTTCACAATCTTCTTGCCCTTCTTTTTCGCAAATGGAGTTCTTCTGTGGAACGGACGTCCTTTAGGTAGGGTGGTCTTGCTTCTTCTTGTGGTGTATGCTGCTACTTCATCATCGTCGTCATGTTCGATTCTCGGGTCGCCATACTTGTCGAAGTCTTGCTCATTGGCTACTCCATCCATTCCGATGATCTTCCTTTTGCCTCTCCTCACGACAACACGACTGGGCTTTGACGGGTCGGTAATGAAGAAGCATTGGTCCACTTGGGAAGCCAGTACCCATGGCTCATTTTTCGCGGTGACGTTTGCGCCTGCGGTCTTGGATTTGGCTTCGGGTATAACCATGGTGGTGAAATACCGGTCTTCTTTTAGGACGCTCTTGGCCCATCTGACACGGAACATCGGGACCTTCTCTCCAGCGTAGCTTAGCTCCCAGATCTCCTCGATCCTTCCGTAGTATCTGTCCTTGTCGTTACCGGTGTAGGATTCCATCGTTACCCCGGAGTTCTGATAACCATCGCTCTTCATGTCCTTGGCCTCGGTGTAGAATGTGTAGCCGTTGATATCGTACGCCTCATAGGTCATCAGGTTGTGCTCGGCGCCCTGTGACAAGGCGAATATGAGTTGTTCTTCCGCGGAAGAATCCTCATGTAAAGGGTACGACAGAAGCTTCTGCTTGAACCAACGCGTGAAACATGAGTTGTGCTCTTTGAGTATATCTCCGTCCGTCCTCTGTTGGCCTCGGTCATTGTACGTCTTCTTAATAAAGGTTTTGTGCT
>NW_025283696.1:0-1166 GCF_018294505.1 Triticum aestivum
CTGTTACAAAGGGATTCATTTTTTTGAACTTATTCGAACTCCATAGTTTTTTTGTGTTAAAAATGCTCCATTCAAAGCAACATCATCAATTTACAACCCTTTCCGACTTCATTTGTTATTTTTCGTGCATTTACTGATTATTTTGAGCCATAAGACCATGAAATTCTAAAGCATTTGAAATGAACTCTGAAAAGGTTCCAAGTTGGCATGGTATCATCCTTTCACCCACATAGCATGTGCAAGAAAGTACAGAGGCTTACGGCAAAAACTGTATTCACTTCGTGTACAAAACAAACAATCTCCTTCGAAGTATCAGGGTTTCATACGGAAACTCGTCTGTTATAAAGGGATTTCATTTTTTTGAACTTATTTGAACTCCATAGTTTTTCTATGTTCAAAATGCGCGGTTCAAAGCGACAGCATCAATTTACAACCCTTTCCGACTTCATTTGTTATTTTGCATGCATTTACTGATTATTTTGAGCTATAAGACCATGAAATTGAAAAGCATTTGAAATGAACTTTGAAAAGGTTCCAAGTTGGCATGGTATCATCATTTCACCCACATAGCTTGTGCAAGATAGTATAGAGGCTTATAGAAAAAACTGGATGCACTTCGTGTACAAAACAGACAAGCTCCTTCGAAGTATCAGGGTTTCATAAGGAAACTCGTCTGTTACAAAGGGATTTCATATTTTCGAACTTATTTGAACTCCATAGTTTTTCTATGTTCAAAATGCACCATTCAAAGCCGTATCATTAATTTACAACCCTTTCCAACTTCATTTGTTATTTTTCATGCATTTACTTATTATTTTGAGCTATAAGACCATGAAATTGAAAAGCATTTGAAATGAACTCTGACAAGGTTCAAAGTTTTCATGGTATCATCACTTCACCCACATAGCATGTGCAAGAAAGTACAGAGGCTTACGGCAAAAACTGGATGCATTTCGTGTACAAAATAGACAATCTCCTTCGAAGTATGAGGGTTTCATACGGAAACTCGTCTGTTACAAAGGGATTTCATTTTTTGAACTTATTCGAACTCCATAGTTTTTCTATGTTCAGAATGCACCATTCAAAGCCACATCATCAATTTACAACCCTTTCCGACTTCATTAGTTATTTTTCATGCATGTACTGATTATTTTGAGCTATAAGAC
>NW_025283697.1:0-1166 GCF_018294505.1 Triticum aestivum
TGCGAGGATAGCAACAGTAATCGGGATGACGTGCCATGATTAGCATGGGATTACTGTAGCAAGATTATCCGGGCGTTACAAATCTCCTCCACTACAAGAAATCTCGTCCCGAGATTTTAGGAGGTAGAAGGAAACAGTGCGGGGTATTCATCACGCAGGCGATCCTCGCGTTCCCAGGTGGCTTCGTCTTCAGAGTGATTCGACCACTGGACCTTGAGGAACTTGATCGCCTTCTGACGTGTGCGGCGTTCAGCTTGGTCGAGAATGCGGACCGGATGCTCTTTATAGGAGAGGTCCTGTTGCAATTCGAGCACTTCATGATCCACAGCTCGGATTGGGTCCTTGAAGCAACGGCGGAGTTGTGACACATGGAACACATCGTGAACCTGAGAAAGGTTCGACGGAAGCTCCAGTTGATATGCCACTTTTCCACGCCTCTCGAGAATAGTGAATGGGCCAATATAGCGAGGAGCTAGCTTGCCCTCGATCCCGAAGCGGTGAGCACCCTTCATTGGTGTAACGCGAAGATAGGCCTTTTCGCCAGGTTGATAGACCATGTCTTTATGATGACGGTCATAATTACTCTTTTGGCGGGACTGAGCAGTCTTGAGATTCTCGCGAATAATGCGGACTTGTTCTTCGGCATGTTGGATAATATCTGGACCGAAGAGTGGACGTTCCCCAGTTTCTGACCAGTTCAGAGGGGTCCGGCACTTTCGTCCATATAACACTTCGAAGGGGGCCATCTTCAGACTAGCTTGATAGCTATTATTATAAGAGAACTCAGCATACGGAAGAGATTCCTCCCATTTCTTGCCGAAGGAAATAACACAAGCTCGAAGCATGTCTTCGAGAACTTGGTTGACACGTTCAACTTGCCCTTGTGACTGAGGATGAAAAGCAGTGCTGAAAGATAGATGAGTGCCCATAGCTTCTTGGAAACTTGCCCAGAATCTTGAAGTGAATAAACTGCCACGGTCTGAACTGATAACCAGCGGAATACCGTGAAGCGAGACAATTCTGGTCATGTAGAGGTTTGCCAGCTGACTAGCAGTGATCGTTTCCTTGACAGCCAGAAAATGTGCAACTTTAGAAAGTCGGTCAATGACGACAAGAATAGCATCATTGCCTTTCTGCGATTTGGGGAATCCAGTAACGAAGTCCAT
>NW_025283698.1:0-1166 GCF_018294505.1 Triticum aestivum
GTTTCATGGACTATTACTCATTGTTTTGGTGTCTCGGAGCGATTTCCATGATTGACGCACCCCCGGGTGGGCTTACGTGTTGTTCACCAGCAATCCTAATTTCGTTCGATTCTGGGCTCTTTCATGGACTATTACTCACCATTTTGGGGTCCCAGAGCTATTTCCACGATTGACGATCCCCGCGGTGCGTTTACGTGTCCATCGTCAACAGTCGCAATTTTGGCCGATTCTGGCCCGTTTCGTGCACTATTACTCACCGTTTTGGGGTCCAAAAGAGATTTCCATGGTTGTTGAACCGTAAGGTGTGCTTACGTGTCGGTCATCAGCAAACGCAGTTTGGGCTCATTCTGGCCTGATTCTTGGACTATTACTCACCGTTTTGGGGTCCCAAAGCGATTCCCATAGTTGTTGAACCCCAAGGTGCGCTTACGTGTCGGTCATCAACACTCGCAGTTTTGGCCGATTCTGCCCCGTCTCTTGGTCTATTACTTAGTGTTTTGGGGTCCCGGAGTGATTTCCACGATTGACGAACCCCAGGTTGCGTTTGCGGGTCGGTCATCAACACTCATAGTTTTGGCCGATTCTGGTTCTTTTCGTGCACTATTACTCACCGTTTTGGGGTCCTAGAGCGATTTCTATGATTGACAATCCCTGGGGTGCATTTATTTGTCGGTCATCAACACTCGCAGTTTTGGCCGACTTTGGCCCGTTTCATGGACTATTACTCATTGTTTTGGTGTCTCAGAGCGATTTCCATGATTGACGCACCCCGGGGTGCGCTTACGTGTTGTTCACCAGCAATCCTAATTTCGTTCGATTCTGGGCTCTTTCATGGACTATTACTCACCATTTTGGGGTCCCAGAGCTATTTCCACGATTGACGATCCCCGCGGTGCGTTTACGTGTCCGTCGTCAACAGTCGCAATTTTGGCCGATTCTGGCCCGTTTCGTGCACTATTACTCACCGTTTTGTGGTCCGAAAGCGATTTCCATGGTTGTTGAACCCTAAGGTGTGCTGACGTGTCGGTCATCAGCAATCGCAGTTTAGGCTGATTCTGGCCTGATTCTTGGACTATTACTAACCGTTTTGGGGTCCCAAAGCGATTTCCATAGTTGTTGAACCCCAAGGTGCGCTTACGTGTCGGTCATCAACACTCGCAGTTTTG
>NW_025283699.1:0-1166 GCF_018294505.1 Triticum aestivum
AATTTTCAGAAAAGTATGCAACAGGTTTACCATCTTGTAATAACACACCTCCTAATCCAATTCCACTAGCATCACATTCAAGCTCAAAAGTCTTATTAAAATCAGGAAGTTGGAGTAAAGGAGCATGTGTCAACTTATCTTTCAATACCGTGAAGGCTTCTTCCTGTGCGGTACCCCAAACAAAAGGCACATCCTTCTTTGTAAGCTCGTTGAGAGGTGCAGCAATGGTGCTGAAATCTCTCACAAAACGCCTATAGAAACCAGCGAGGCCAAGGAAACTCCTCACTTGTGTGACCGTTTTGGGCTGCGGCCAACTCTCAATAGCTTCAATCTTGGCTTTATCAACTTCAATTCCCTGTGGAGTAACAACATAGCCAAGAAAAGATACTCGGTCGGTGCAAAAGGTGCACTTCCCAAGGTTACCAAACAAACGTGCATCATGTAGAGCAATAAAAACAGCACGTAAATGTTCCAAATGTTCTTCCAAAGATTTGCTATAAATCAGTATAACATCAAAATAGACTACCACAAATCGTCCAATAAAAGCACGTAAAACTTCGTTCATTAGTCTCATGAAAGTACTAGGTGCATTAGTTAACCCAAAAGGCATGACTAACCACTCATATAAACCAAACTTAGTTTTAAATGCTGTTTTCCATTCATCTCCCAGTTTCATACGAATTTGATGGTATCCACTACGCAAATCAACTTTGGAAAATATTGTAGAGCCACTCAATTCATCAAGCATATCATCTAGCCTAGGAATAGGATGACGATAACGAATAGTAATGTTATTAATGCCTCTACAATCAACACACATACGCGATGTACCATCCTTTTTAGGCACAAGTATAATAGGAATAGCACAAGGACTAAGAGATTCGCGTATATAACCTTTGTCGAGCAGCTCCTGTACTTGACGCATAATCTCCTTCGTCTCCTCTGGATTGGTACGGTATGGTGCACGGTTGGGTAGCGATGCACCGGGAATTAAGTCAATTTGATGCTCAATCCCTCGAATAGGTGGTAATCCCGGTGGCACGTCTTGTGGAAAGACGTCAGCGAACTCCTGCAAAATGTTAGTGACAGCAGGGGGCAAAGAGGAAGGCACGTCCTCGAATGAAAATAATGCCTCTTTGCACACAAAAGCATAGCAAACAGATTTG
>NW_025283700.1:0-1166 GCF_018294505.1 Triticum aestivum
TGGTATCATCATTTCATCCACATAGCATGTGCAAGAAAGTTGAGTGGGTTACGGCAAAAACTGGATGCACTTCGTGTACAAAACGGACAATCTCTTTCAAAGTATCAGGATTTCATACGGAAACTCGTCTGTTACAAAGGGATTTCATTTTTTAAAACTTAATTGAACTCCTGACTTCTTGAGTGTTCAAAATGCACCATTCAAAGCCACATCATCATTTTTCAATCCTTTCTGACTTCATTTGTTATTTTTCATGCATTTACTAATTATTTTGAGCTATAAGACCCTAAAATTGAAAAGCATTTCAAATGAACTCTGAAAAGGTCGAAAGTTGGCATGGTATCATCATTTCATCCAGATAGCATGTGCAAGAAAGTTGAGAGGGTTACGGCAAAAACTGGATGCACTTCGTGTACAAAACGGACAATCTCTTTCAAAGTATCAGGATTTCATACGGAAACTCGTCTGTTACAAAGGGATTCCATTTTTTAAAAATTATTTGAACTCCTGAGTTCTTGTGTGTTCAAAATGTACCATTCAAAGACATCATCATTTTTCAATCCTTTCTGACTTCATTTGTTATTTTTCATGCATTTACTAATTATTTTGAGCTATAAGACCCTAAAATTGAAAAGCTTTTCAAATGAACTCTGAAAAGGTTGAAAGTTGGCCTGGTATCATAATTTCATCCACATAGCATGTGCAAGAAAGTTGAGAGGGTTACGACAAAAACTGGATACACTTCGTGTACAAAACGGACAATCTCTTTCAAAGTATCAGGATTTCATACGGAAACTCGTCTGTTACAAAGGGATTTCATTTTTTTAAACTTATTTGAACTCTTGACTTTTTGTGTGTTCAAAATGCACCATTCAGATCCACATCGTCATTTTTCAATCCTTTCTGACTTCATTTGTTATTTTTCATGCATTTACTAATTATTTTGAGCTATAAGACCCTAAAATTGAAAAGAATTTCAAATGAACTCTGAAAAGGTTGAAAGTTGGCATGGTATCATCCTTTCATCCACATAGCATGTGCAAGAAACTTGAGAGGGTTACGGCAAAAACTGGATGCACTTCGTGTACAAAACGGACAATCTCTTTCAAAGTATCAAGATTTCATACGAAAACTCGTCTGTTACAAAGGGATTTCATTTTTTAAAA
>NW_025283701.1:0-1166 GCF_018294505.1 Triticum aestivum
CCCCTCTCCTCTCCAGCTCCTCCCCCTCGCGCTCCCCCGCCATGACCGACGCCACCACCGCCGTGCCTACGTCGTAGCCGTGCTCCCCGCCGCCCGTGCGTCCTCTCGTCGTGTCCAGGAGCTCCGCCGCTGTCCACTTCATCGAGCAAGCCGAGCCCCGAGCGCTCGCAACGCCCGAGTCCACCGCACCGACCTCGCCCGAGTCCGCCGTCGCCGGAGATCCCCTTCAACGCCGTCGTCGCTCCGGTCCATCCCCGGCCGCAGCAAGGGCTTCGTCGCACTCACTGTGAGCTTAGCCATCTTCCCCTCCCTTCCGTTCTTGCTCCCGAGCCGTGTAGCGACCTCCCGGAGCTCAACCGCACCTACCGCCGTGGAGCCGTCGCCGACGTGCTCCCGGTCATCCTCCGGCCACTCCACGGTGTCCATCATGCTCACCGCGTCACGTAGCACCTAACTAGCTACTCCCCGCACCTCACCGATCCCCCTAGCGACAAGTTCGACTTTGGACGAACTCCGGTGGCCGCCAAAGTCGTCGTCGGCGCCAACTCCGGCCACCCCGACCCCAACGGACTCCACCAAGAGCTGCGGCTCGACCTCAGCTCCTCTCCGGTGGTCTCCGCGACCCATTTGGTGGCCGAAACGGCCAAAACCACTTCCGCCGCCGCGTCGGGCTCGCCGGCGGCTAAACGCCGGTGCAGCCGACCCGAGTTTGACCACGGGTGGGCCCTGGTTGACTCCCCTGAGTCAATGACAGGTGGGGCCCAGCCCTGTTAACTAATTAGGATTAGTTTAAATTAATTTTAGTTTAATTAATCACACTGACACGCGGGACCCACTGTCAGGTTTGACCCGGACGTGTCCCGCTGACCTGCTGACGTCACACTGACGTCAGGCTGACGCAATAATTGATTTTCTGGATTTAATCTAATATAGGAAATTCCAGAATATAGTTTAAACTTTAAAAAATTCATAACTTTTATTCTGTAACTCCAAATCAGACAAATTATATATGAAAAATGATCAGAAAAATCCAATCTATCCATCTGTACTATTTTCATGCATGATTAAACAAGTTAACCTGATGTTTAATGCAGAACAAGGAAAAACACTTTAAAGGGCCATGTTTGGGTCTAAAATTTGAATCTTTGATTCAAATTGGTTCAAAC
>NW_025283702.1:0-1166 GCF_018294505.1 Triticum aestivum
TTTGTAGGTAGTGTTAGTAGTCTACCAAGTGGCACCCGGTACAGGTGGGCTTGGGACAGACTAGGCACAGTGGCACGGTGTACCAAGTGGCACCCGGTTGGTGGGCTTGGGAACCCTGCACACATCATTTGGGGCCGTGAGCGACACCCCGGCCGGATCTCCTTGCGGATGGAACCCGAATAGGCGATAAACCTGGACTAGAGACTTGTTCGGTTAGTCAGGTCGTGGCCGACTCCCTCGCCCGGCTTCCGCTTGAAGGTTGCCGAGGTACAAGACGTGTACAGGGCGGTAAGTGGCGAAAGCGTGTGTGAAGAAGTACACCCCTGCAGGGTTAACATCATCTATTCGAATAGCCGGATTCCTCGGATATGGAAACTTGGACCCCTTGCATAGTTCATAGACAAGTGAAAGTGGACACTCTAAAATACGCAAGATAAGCGTGAGTGCTATGGATGCCGTTCTCGTAGGGAGACGGGAGCGGATCCATAGTGGTGTATTGATATGGTGAATATGTGGACTCGTGTGCGCCACCTCAAAAGAGTTACTTGCAGTCGTAGTTCAGGTTAGCCACCGAGTCAAAGCTGGCTTGCTGCAGTTAAACTCCACCACCCCTTGTTGATAATGATGCATATGTAGTTAGTTCTGATGTAAGTCTTGCTGGGTACATTTGTACTCACGTTTGCCTATCTTATGTTTTTGCAGAGAGACTTCAGTCTCACTAGTAGTTCCACGTGGACTTCGACGTTTAGCTTGATACCTCAGCTACGATCTTGAGCCCTCGGCAGGATCTGGTAGATAGTCAGGCTTCTCAGCCTTTTTCATTTATAGATGTCTGTACTCAGACATGATAGCTTCCGCTTGTGTTTTGACTTGTATGCTCTGATTGTTGGGTCATGAGACCCATGTTTGTAATATCTCGCTCCTCGGAGCCTATTGATTAAAATACTTGAGTCGTAGAGTCATGTTGTGATGCCATGTTGTATTTGCACATATCGAGCATATTGTGTGTATGTTATTGAAATGCTTGGTATGTGTGGGATCTGACAACCTAGTTGTTTATCCTTGGTAGCCTCTCTTACCGGGAAATGTCTCCTAGTGTTTCCACCGAGCCATGGTAGCTTGCTACTGCTCCGGAACACTTAGGCTGGCCGGCATGTGTCCTTCTT
>NW_025283703.1:0-1166 GCF_018294505.1 Triticum aestivum
AGTTGGATACTTTCGAGTATTCGGCTCAAAGTGCTACATTCTTGATAAGCATCGTTGTTCAAAGTTTGCTCCTAAATCTCATGAAGGTTTTCTACTCGGTTATGGCTCAAACTCTCACACTTACCGTGTCTACAAAAATTTCACCCGAAAGTTTGAAGAGACGGTAGATGTGAAGTTTGATGAATCTAATGGCTCGCAAGTAGAGCAATTGCCAATTGATGTAGGAGACAAAGACCCTTCAGAAGCAATCCAAGACCTGTCCATTGGCAAAATTCGTCCAACGGAGGTGAAGGAGAGTACTTCATCCGTCCAAGTGGAAGCTTCTACTTCGCGACAAGGTGAACCAAGAATCGACATGGAAGCATCCACAAGTGGGACACACCAATAAGAAGACGAGGAAATACATCAAGACGAACATCAACAACCTCCTTCTCCACCACGACAAGAGAACGACAACGTCAACAATGAAGAAGGCCAAGAAGAAGAACAAGATGAAGGAGATGTTCAACGAAGACCCAAGCAAAAGCTCTCACGAGTTCGAGCAAGAATTGCCAAAGATCATCCCGTCGAGCAAATCTTCAATGATATACAAACCGGGAGAATCACTCACTCAAAAACTCGTTTAGCTAACTTTTGTGAAAACTATTCATTCATCTCTAGCATTGAACCTATGAAGGTTGAAGAAGCATTGGAAGATCCGGATTGGATAAACGCTATGCATGAAGAGCTACACAATTTTGAGAGAAACCAAGTTTGGACATTGGTTGAGAAGCCCGACAACAACCACAACATCATTGGTACCAAATGGGTGTTTCGCAACAAGCAAGATGAAGATGGACAAGTGGTTCGCAACAAAGCACGTCTCATCGCCCAAGGGTACACACAAGTCGAAGGTATGGACTATGGTGAGACATATGCTCCCGTTGCTAGACTTGAGTCCATTCGCATCTTACTTGCCTATGCTAATCACCATAATATCACCTTGTACCAAATGGACATTAAAAGTGCTTTTCTAAATGGTGAAATAGAGGAGGAAGTTTATGTCAAACAACCTCCCGGCTTTATCAATCCTAAGAAACCAAATCATGTTTACAAACTTCACAAAGCTCTTTATGGTCTTAAACAAGCTCCTAGAGCATGGTATAAATGCTTGACCAAGTTCCTTA
>NW_025283704.1:0-1166 GCF_018294505.1 Triticum aestivum
GAAGCATCACAATATGACTCTACGACACAAGTACTTAATTCATTAGGCTCCGAGGAGCGAGATATTACAAACATGGGTCTCATGACCCAACACTCAGAGCATACAAGTCAAAGCACAAGCGGAAGCTATCATGTCTGAGTACAGACAACTATAAATGAAAAAGGCTGAGAAGCCTGACTATCTATCAGATCCTGCCGAGGGCACAAGATCGTAGCTGAGGTATCAAGCTAAACGTCGAAGTCCACGTGAAACTACTAGCGAGACCGAAGTCTCTCTGCAAAAACATAAAATAGGCAAACGTGAGTACAAATGTACCCAGCAAGACTTACATCAGAACTATCTACATATGCATCATTATCAACAAAGGGGATGGTGGAGTTTGACTGCAGCAAGCCAGCTTTGACTCGGTGGCTATCCTGAACTACGACTGCGAGTAACTTTTTTGAGGTGGCGCACACGAGTCCACATATTCACCATATCAATACACCACTATGGATCCGCTCCCGTCTCCCTACGAGAACACCATCCATAGCACTCACGCTTATCTTGCGTATTTTAAAGTATCCACTTTCACTTGTCTATGAACTGATATAAGCAACCCAGAGGTCCTTTTCCGTGGACACGGCTATTCGAATAGATTAGGTTAACCCTGCAGGGGTGTACTTCTTCACACAGGCTCTCACCACTTACCGCCGTTTACACGACATGTACTCGGCAACCTTCAAGCGGAAGCCCAACGTGGGTGTCGGCCACGGCCTGCCTAAACACTCAAGTCTCTAGTCCAGGTTTATCGCCTATTCGGGTTCCATCCATGAGGAGATCCGGCCGGAGTTTCGCTCACAGCCCCAAACGATGTGTACAGGGTTCCGTGACACCAAACGGGTGCCCGGTTTACCCGGCCACGTGCCTACCGCATCACAGCCCACCCCTACGGTCAGCGCTGTCCACGGCCTCCAGCATACTACAAACACCAGAAACTACTTGCAACTCCTGGACAGAGGACAAGGGTGATTAAGAAGCCGAGAGGGTCCATTGGTTTCGGGCCCAATGCGTGGTAGTAGCTGAATCATGGATCACAAACACAGAACTCAGTTCCTGAGGACGGCTGCAATGAGACAACCCACCATGTACTCCTACATGGCCTCTCACCGCTACCTTTACCAAAT
>NW_025283705.1:0-1166 GCF_018294505.1 Triticum aestivum
ACCATAATTCATACGGTGTCGTCTCAACGGATTTAGACGGTGCCCTATTTAAAGTGAATGCGGCAGTCTCTAAAGCATAACCCCAAAATGAGAGCGGTAAATCGGTAAGAGACATCATAGATCGCACCATATCCAATAGAGTGCGATTACGACGTTCGGACACACCATTTCTCTGAGGTGTTCCAGGCGGCGTGAGTTGTGAAACTATTCCACATTTCCTTAAGTGTGTACCAAATTCGTGACTTAAATATTCTCCACCACGATCTGATCGTAAGAATTTTATTTTCCTGTCACGTTGATTCTCAACCTCACTCTGAAATTCCTTGAACTTTTCAAAGGTTTCAGACTTGTGTTTTATTAGGTAGACATACCCATATCTACTTAAATCATCAGTGAGAGTGAGAACATAACGATATCCTCCGCGAGCCTCAACACTCATTGGACCACACACATCGGTATGTATGATTTCCAATAAGTTGTTTGCTCGCTCCATTGTTCCGGAGAACGGAGTCTTGGTCATCTTACCCATGAGGCATGGTTCGCACGTGTCAAATGATTCGTAATCAAGAGACTCCAAAAGTCCATCTGCATGGAGCTTCTTCATGCGCTTGACACCAATGTGACCAAGGCGGCAGTGCCACAAGTATGTGGGACTATCGTTATCAACTTTACATCTTTTGGTATTCACACTATGAACATGTGTAACATCACGTTCGAGATTTATCAAAAATAAACCATTGACCAGCGGGGCATGACCATAAAACATATCTCTCAAATAAATAGAACAACCATTATTCTCAGATTTAAATGAGTAGCCATCTCGAATTAAACGAGATCCAGATACAATGTTCATGCTCAAAGCTGGCACTAAATAATAATTATTGAGGTTTAAAACTAATCCCGTGGGTAGATGCAGAGGTAGCGTGCCGACGGCGATCACATCGACCTTGGAACCATTCCCGACGCGCATCGTCACCTCGTCCTTTGCCAGTCTCCGTTTATTCCGTAGTTCCTGTTTTGAGTTACAAATATGAGCAACCGCACCGGTATCAAATACCCAGGAGCTACTACGAGTACTGGTAAGGTACACATCAATTACTTGTATATCACATATACCTTGGGTGTTGCCGGCCTTCTTCTTGTCCGCTAAATATTTGGGGCAGTTC
>NW_025283706.1:0-1166 GCF_018294505.1 Triticum aestivum
TCTTTCCAAGACAAACTAGATAAGATGCAGATTCGATCAGGCGAAGATGTGAGTGACCTCAACTATTATTATGACAATGAATGGTGGGTAGCACGTGGTGGAAATTGATGGATGGGTGGTGGACAGCGGAAGAGATAATGATGCAGCGGTGGCGTGACTAATGTGAACAGAACTCGAAACTCTAAACGAACTAGACACTAAGACCAGCAACTCGACACGACGATGCAATCGATAATTCAATTATGCAATCAATGAAAAGAAAATTGCAAAGGCTCAGACTGGCTTGGACCAAGGATGAATAGATCTAACTCTTTTTGTGGCTTTTTCTTGGACAATAGGTAAGAAAATAAATCTAATCTAGGAAAAACTGGAAATTCTCACCGAGCAACCTGAAAACTGATACCACTTGATAGAGGCGAGGGTGTCCCGATCTTTCGATAAGATGATAACTATCGATTTGGTGGAGACGACTTTGACGATCCGACTACAAACGTGCATGACGTTGCGCCTTAGCAATCGCTAAACCAACTCCGAGAGGTTATTGACCACGCTGGAGCACGATCAACCTGACCACGAAGGTCTATTCCTGCAAGCAATCGAAGAACGAGCAAGAATATGATAAAGCAATCTGAATATTGCGAATATATATGAAGTATTGATAATGGTGGGGATCCGAAAGCGGTCTTGGTCTGGTCGTTGGACACAAACGAAGTACACGAAGTTGCAATGGCTAACTTTTAACTAAACAAATCCCAAGGAAAAGCTACTAGATGGATCTACTTATATAGGAGCAAGGGGTGGCGGCCAAGGAGGTGGGAGGACGTCCCAAGGCAGCCTAAAACTAAATCTAGGTCGTACAAGACCAATGGGCCCAAGTGGAGGTGATGTAACACCTTTGGACTTGTAGTTTGACTCGGATTCTGCTGCAGCATCAGATTGTTTCGTCCACAACTCAACGCTCCGGACGAATTTGAAGGTGATTCCAATTGGGTTGGAAAGTGCACGAAATCTAGTTTCCAACAAAAAAAGAATCACCCAATTCGGAGTCCGTATGAAAAACTTGTGTGCGTTTTGAGTCAGGTGTGTCTGTGCAGTCCGAATCTGAATCCAGAACGTGAGAGACTTGGACTCTATCTTCTCTTGGGCCAAAAGTGACGTGAGAGAAC
>NW_025283707.1:0-1166 GCF_018294505.1 Triticum aestivum
GAACTCATGCTTGGTAAAAAATGGCTTTGACATGAAACAATGCGATGCACCCGTGTCAAAAAGAACTTTTGCAGGAATATCATTAATAGGAAGGTTACCCATGATCACATCTGAAGAATCCTCTGCCTGAGCTGCATTCAGCATATTGACCTTGGCGTGCTTGGGATTATGCTTGACCACAGCTGTACTTGCCGATCTGACAGGAGGAGGAGGAGGAAGACGCCTCTGGTTGGTACACTTGTTGGCATAGTGACCCTTCTGTTGGCACTTGTTGCACGTGACCTCTGAAAGCGGACGGTGATACGGAGCACTCGATCTTGGCGCTTGAGACGAAGACTTGTTCTGAAAGCCTGGGTTGGGTGGGTGGGAGAAACCACTGCCACCTTTGCTCTTCTGCTGATACGGCTGACGAAACGGAGGAGGAGGAAGCCAATACTTCTGCTGCTTGACCACTTGAGTAGAGGAAGAAGGAGTAACATCTCTGGCACGCTTCCTGGAAGCATCACACCTTATCTGAGCAGCCTCTTGCTTCAGTGCCATGTTGTAGAACTCATCGTATCTCAACGGCTCAAAGAGGACAAGAGCGAGCTGAATTTCCTCACGAAGACCACCCCTGAACTGATAGATCATGCTCTTCTCGTCAGGAACATCCTGCTTGGCAAAACGGGCGAGCTTCTGGAACAACCTGTTGTAGTCATAGACAGACAAAGAGCCTTGCTTCAGATTGCGGAATTCCTGACGCTTACTCTCAACCACACTTTGAGGGATGTGATGAGCGCGGAAATCTTGACGGAAATCGTCCCAAGTGATCAGACGTCCACCTCTGGAATCCTTGTACTGCTGGAACCACTCTGCAGCCTGATCTTTGAGCTGGAAAGAAGCGAACTTGACGAAATCTTCAGGCCTGACGTTGCTACATTCAAAATGCTTGCCCAGATCCACTAGCCAATCGTCAGCATCGGTAGCCTCAACACAACCGCTGAACGTCTTTGGGCCATTAGCAAGGAACTGGTTCAGAGTAGCAAAGTGGTGCTGATTATGGCCTTGATTCCCTTGACTGCCTTGATTGCGCTCTTGAAGGATTTGCATGATCAACTGTGTATTTGCATTAGTAGCGGCCATCACAGCTTGCCATGCTTCCGGAGGAGGCGGAGGTGGAGGCGGAT
>NW_025283708.1:0-1166 GCF_018294505.1 Triticum aestivum
TGAATCACGACGAGTACGACTCCATCAACCCCGTTCACTTGAACGCTTCCGCTTAGCGATCTACAAGGGTATGTAGATGCACTCTCCTTTCTACTCGTTGCTGGTCTCTCCATAGATAGATCTTGGTGATTCGTAGGAAAATTTTTGAATTTCTGCTACGTTCCCCAACAGTGGCATCATGAGCTAGGTCTATTGCGTAGATTCTTTGCACGAGTAGAACACAAAGTAGTTGTGGGCGTTGATGTTGTTCAATATGCTTACCGTTACTAGTCCAATCTTGTTTCGACGGTATTGTGGGATGAAGCGGCCCGGACCGACCTTACACGTACTCTTACGTGAGACAGGTTCCACCAATTGACATGCACTTGGTGCATAAGGTGGCTAGCGGGTGCCAGTCTCTCCCACTTTAGTCGGAACGGATTCGATGAAAAGGGTCCTTATGAAGGGTAAATAGCAATTGGCATATCACGTTGTGGTTTTGCGTAGGTAAGAAACGTTCTTGCTAGAACCCATAGCAGCCACGTAAAACATGCAAACAACAATTAGAGGACGTCTAACTTGTTTTTGCAGGGTATGCTATGTGATGTGATATGGCCAAGAAGAATGTGATGAATGATATGTGATGTATGAGATTGATCATGTTCTTGTAATAGGATTCATGACTTGCATGTCGATGAGTATGACAACCGGCAGGAGCCATAGGAGTTGTCTTTATTTTTTTGTATGACCTGCGTGTCATTGAAGAAACGCCATGTAAACTACTTTACTTTATTGCTAAACGTGTTAGTCATAGAAGTAGAAGTAGTCGTTGGCGTGACAACTTCATGAAGACACGATGATGGAGATCATGATGATGGAGATCATGGTGTCATGCCGGTGACGATGATGATCATGGAGCCCCGAAGATGAAGATCAAAAGGAGCAAAATGATATTGGCCATATCATGTCACTATTTGATTGCATGTGATGTTTATCATGTTTATGCATCTTGTTTACTTAGGACGACGGTAGTAAATAAGATGATCCCTTACAAAATTTCAAGAAGTGTTCTCCCCTAACTGTGCACCGTTGCTACAGTTCGTCGCTTCTAAGCACCACGTGATGATCGGGTGTGATGGATTCTTACGTTCACATACAACGGGTGTAAGACAGTTTTACACAGCGAA
>NW_025283709.1:0-1166 GCF_018294505.1 Triticum aestivum
TTTACACAGACTTATGGAGAAGCCTGTGTTTACAAGAAAGTGAGTGGGAGCTCTATAGCATTTCTCATACTATATGTAGATGACATACTTTTGATGGGAAATGATATAGAACTTTTGGACAGCATTAAGGCCTACTTGAATAAGAGTTTTTCAATGAAGGACCTTGGAGAAGCTGCTTATATATTAGGCATCAAGATCTATAGGGATAGATCAAGACGCCTCATAGGTCTTTCACAAAGCACATATCTTGATAAGATTTTGAAGAAGTTCAAAATGGATCAGTCCAAGAAAGGGTTCTTGCCTGTTTTGCAAGGTGTGAAATTGAGCTCAGCTCAATGTCCGACCACGGCAGCAGAGATAGAAGAGATGAGTGTCATCCCCTATGCCTCAGCCATAGGTTCTATTATGTATGCCATGCTGTGTACCAGACCTGATGTTAACCTTGCCGTAAGTTTGGTAGGAAGGTACCAAAGTAATCCTGGCAAGGAACACTGGACAGCGGTCAAGAATATCCTGAAGTACCTGAAAAGGACTAAGGAAATGTTTCTCGTTTATGGAGGTGACGAAGAGCTCGTCGTAAAAGGTTACGTCGACGCTTGCTTCGACACAGATCTGGATGACTCTAAGTCACAAACCGGATACGTGTATATTTTGAATGGTGGGGCAGTAAGCTGGTGCAGTTGCAAGCAGAGCGTCGTGGTGGGATCTACATGTGAAGCGGAGTACATGGCAGCCTCGGAGGCAGCACATGAAGCAATATGGGTGAAGGAGTTCATCACCGACCTAGGAGTCATACCCAATGCGTCGGGGCCAATCAAGCTCTTCTGTGACAACACTGGAGCTATTGCACTTGCCAAGGAGCCCAGGTTTCACAAGAAGACAAGGCACATCAAGCGTCGCTTCAACTCCATCCGTGAAAATGTTCAAGATGGAGACATAGAGATTTGTAAAGTACATACGGACCTGAATGTAGCAGATCCGTTGACTAAACCTCTCCCAAGAGCAAAACATGATCAACACCAGAATTCCATGGGTGTTCGATTCATCACAATGTAACTAGATTATTGACTCTAGTGCAAGTGGGAGACTGTTGGAAATATGCCCTAGAGGCAATAATAAAAGCATTATTATTATATTTCTTTGTTCATGATAATTGTCTTTATTCA
>NW_025283710.1:0-1166 GCF_018294505.1 Triticum aestivum
AAGAAGAAGGACGGTACGAACCGTTTGGTCCAAGACTATCGTCCTATCAACCAAGCTACAATTCAAAACAAATATCCCCTTCCTCGGATCAATGATCTGTATGATCAACTGGCTGGTTCATCGATATTCTCTAAACTCGACTTGAGGTTGGGTTACCACCAGATCCGTGTTCGTGAAGAGGATATTCCAAAGACCGCATTTGTGACTCGTTATGGTTCTTACGAGTACACCGTCATGTCATTCGGTTTAACCAATGCTCCAGCTACATTCTCTCGTCTGATGAACTATATATTCATGGATTACCTCGACAAGTTCGTCGTAGTCTATCTGGATGATATACTGGTATATTCGAAGAATAAAGAAGAACATGCTGAACATCTTCGTCTGGTTCTGGAGAAGCTTCGAGAGCATCAACTTTATGCCAAGTACTCCAAATGTGAATTCTGGTTACCCGAAGTCACCTACCTTGGTCATGTGATCTCCAAGGATGGTATTGCCGTCAACCCAGAGCGCGTTCAGGCTATTCTTGACTGGACCCCTCCGAAGACTGTCAAGCAAGTCAGAAGCTTTCTCGGACTGGCCAGCTATTGTCGCCGCTTTGTCGAGAACTTCTCCAAGATCGCCAAGCCACTGACTAATCTGCTTCACAAAGGCGTTAAGTTTGATTGGGCAGACAAATGTCAGGAAAGTTTCCAGGCACTCAAGGATAAACTGACTTCTGCCCCAGTGCTTGCTCCCCCTGATTCTCGCAAGGACTTTGTCATCTATTGTGACGCTTCACGTCAAGGATTAGGCTGTGTTCTAATGCAAGAGCGCAGGGTGATTGCCTATGCCTCCCGTCAAGTGCGTCCTCACGAAGAAAACTACCCGGTTCATGACCTTGAGCTTGCAGCGGTTATCTTTGCATTGAAGCTATGGCGACAATACCTTCTCGGTAATCGTTGTGAGATCTTCACTGATCATCAGAGTCTGAAGTACCTGTTTACTCAGCCAGATCTGAACCTCCGTCAGCAGCGATGGATGGAAGCTATTGCTGACTACAACTGCGGTATATCTTATACACCTGGCAAGGCTAATGTAATGGCCGATGCCCTAAGCCGAAAGTCTTATTGCAATAATCACCAGGTCTACAAAGCTCAACCCCGCCTTTATGAAGAGCTATGCAA
>NW_025283711.1:0-1166 GCF_018294505.1 Triticum aestivum
ACCGGGGACAACTCGGCAGATTTGCAATTGTCAGGGACGTGTAGCGTAGCTCGCGATGCGACGGGTGATCTTATCTTTGCTGCGGCCGGACACATGCATTGAACGTCGCTTCATCACACATAAACTCTTGCTCTAGTACAGTGGCGGAGCTTGAATGCAATGACAGGGGAGGGGATGAGGAGGGGGGGGGGGAAGGGGGGCAGAAGCAAAGTATACATGTTAATAGGGACTAAAGAGAATACTTTATTCTAATTATGCCCCCCTAAAAAATTTCCTCCAGGAATTTGTGTTGGGCTTGGGGGGCCATTGCCCCCTCAGATATACACATAGCTCCGCCATTGCTCTAGTAGGTGGACTAGCCATTGCGGATCAGCTGCTTTTTTATTTATTTAATGATAATGAAAGAGAGGCTGTCCTCTCCGATTTTCATATAAAGAAACCATCTAGTCGTTTACATTGATGATGCTACGACGCTCGAAGCCTTGGCTGTTCAGGAATCATTACCACTGGCAGATGATCTGTATGAAAACAGGATCTCGGTGGCCTCGGACTGCAAAATGGTCATTGATGATATTGGACAGAGGAGTGCAGCGGTTTATGGAGCTATCATTAGGGAGATTGTAGATAGTTCAAGAATTTTGTTAATTGCTTTTTTAGCCATGAGTTTAGGAGCTCGAATGTGGAGGCTCACAATCTAGCGAAGCATGTTCTCTTACTTGGTGTTGGCCGCTGTGTGTTCTCTCATTAGCGAAGCATGTTCTCTCACAATCTAGCTCGAATGTGGAAACAGACTACCGGTGGAACGAAAACAGGAAGAAAAAAAGAACTTCAGCTTTCCAGGCAACATCACCAAAGCGTATGCAAGCAAGAAGTCTTCCATGTCTTGATTTATCATCTTCAACCATCGGCAATTCGCAACACCTCTGGTCTCCATCCCTGGGACCAACATATTGTTTGTTGTGTATATACCACGTTGGGTATTTCATCAAGTTTCACATACATATCGCGGACGACATAGATAGGAGGTTTTTTGTGTGCTATGGTGCTTCCGTGTTCTACAATGGCAAGGCTACATGCATCGATGTGTTACTTGTTGAAATATACTTTTGTATTTGATCCATCGGACGTAAATTATCTCAAAGAAAGAAGATAACTCAACCAAAAAT
>NW_025283712.1:0-1166 GCF_018294505.1 Triticum aestivum
ATCTCTTGTTTCCCCACACATACGGACTCTAAAAATAGCCTATACTTATGTATTTCGAAATTACATGGGCCTGGCCCAATAATAAGGTGACGCAGCACCTAAAATAGCCTCGGGACGAAATTTATGAAGTGGCATCTTGTATATTTCGTCCAAGGCTTCATGCACCCATTATGGTGGCTTCAAAGTCCTGAAATCATCACTTGTAACTCCGTTCTTGTTTCCCTTGCGCATGCCATCATCTCCATGCTTGTTCTTGCTCCAATGTTCATCCTTCTCCAAGCTAGGCCCTTCATTTGTAAGCAAAACAAATGTATCCAATTTAGGCAGCATCATATTCTCATGAACATTAGAATCATTACCAAGAAACGAAAGTACCTGGTAATTTAGTTGGCGTGCACGAGCTCTAGTAATTGGTCCAGTATGTATAGCAGCAGGGGCTGTGGGTGTAACAATTGTATTGATGTCCTCATCAAGTCCGGTCTAGCCTAGGACCAGCACAGTACCGTCGTTGAGCGTTTATTCAACATTGCATCTTTGAATTGATTATTGCTAATCTTTTGCTACCATATATAGCCAACCCAGCTCCACATATTTCTACACCGTGTATACGTACGCTCCCCTGGCAATCGCTTTACTCAATATTCGGAGTTACTTGACACCGCTGGTTGCCGATCACCGCCTGCTGCATGGTAAGAACTTGTAAGAGATTGATATTTGCTTTACTGTGAGCGTTTTACCACCACATCCTAGTAGTTATAGGAACATTATTTTTGGGTTTTGTTTCTTGTTCTACTAATCATGACAGGATCCAGAGTCAATTCATGGGCTTTGTCAATCGCGGGAGACGTGCCACCACCTTTGCAAATACCACAACCGTCACGAGAGGTGCACAAACATCCAAATGCACATGATCAGGTTAATGTATCTATACCACCATTTAATGGCCGTTTTAAACCTGCTTTATATATTGAATGGGAGTTCGACATAAAAAATATATTTGCTTCCCATAATTTCGATGAACATAAAAAGGTTAAGGTTGCGGTTGGTTCTTTCACTGGTTATGCTTTGGTTTGGTGGAGTGAATATTGTCGGTTACACCCTGATTATATACCTACTACTTGGGATGATTTGAAACTTGCCATGCGACATACTTTCGTCCCTGCTTA
>NW_025283713.1:0-1166 GCF_018294505.1 Triticum aestivum
GTCAACTCCGGCCACCCCGAGCCCAACCACCACCACCAATAGTCGCGGCTCAACCTCAGCAACACGTAGATGCCTTCCGCCGTCCATTTGGTTGCCGGAATGGCAAAAAGCACTTTCGCCGCCGTCTCGGACCTCGCCGGCGTCATGTCGCCGGTGGGGTTTGACTTGTCCGACCTGGGGTTTGACCCCCCAGGGTCACTGACGCGTGGGCCCTGTCGGCCAGGTGGTTAGGTTAGCGCTAACTACTGTTAGTTAACCCCCCCTGACACTGACAGTGGGCCCCAGCGCCACTAACCCTAATTAGGATTAATTTAATCCTGTTAAACCCCCCCTGTCACTGACGTGTGGCCCCCACACGTCAGGTTTGACCTCAGCCAGCCACAGTTGACCACTGACGTCATGCTGACGTCATGCTGGCGCAATAATTATATTTCTGGATTTAATTTAAATCAGGAAATTCCAGAATATTATTTAAACTTTAAACATTCATAACTTTTATTCTGTAACTCCAAATTGGACAAATTATATATGAAAAATGATCAGAAAAATCCAATCTATCCATCTGTACTATTTTCATGCATGATCAAACAAGTTAAATTGATGTTTTAAGCAGAACAAGGAAAAGCACTTTAAAAGGCCATGTTTGAGTTTGAAATTTGAATGTTTGATTCAAATTTGTTCAAACCCTTCTGGTTTTAGTTGCATTAGCCCAGCACACTCATATTGCCATGTTTCATGCATGCATCATATTGTTGCACATTGTTTGGTGATGCTTGTGTATCGATGTCCTTTGCGACAGGATCTGTCCCCGAGGAGTACCGTGATTACCCTAACGAAGAACCGTATCCGTGCATCGAACCATCAGGCAAGCAACCAACCATTTGATCATATCGATACAATCCCATGTTCTCGCTCCTGCTCTCTTTTACTGCATTAAGACAACGCGTTTCAAACTGCTGTGTGCTACGGTAGTTGAACCCATTTCCTCTGCATGACCTGTCATTGCCACAGTAACTAGATGAAACCCACTAGCATGTGTAGGAGTTGATTGAGCCATATGTATGTGTTGTTCCTACCTTGCTATGCCTGCTATGCTTAGAGTCGTGTCAGGTCTGGTTCATCTGGGTGATGGGCTAGAGTGAAATGATTATGTCGGTAATGAGAGT
>NW_025283714.1:0-1166 GCF_018294505.1 Triticum aestivum
CAAACCCTAGGCGCATGGGCCTATGTGGGGCTGGTGCCCTTGGCCCATTAGGCCAAGGCGCACCCCCTTACAGCCCATGTGGCCCCCCGGGACAGGTGGACCCACCCGGTGGACCCCCGGGACCCTTCCGGTGGTCCCGGTACAATACCGATAACCCCGAAACTTGTCCCGATGCCCGAAACAGGACTTCCCATATATAAATCTTTACCTCCGGACCATTCCGGAACTCCTCGTGACGTCCGGGATCTCATCCGGGACTCCGAACAACATTCGGGTTACTGCATATACATATCCCTACAACCCTAGCGTAACTGAACCTTAAGTGTGTAGACCCTACGGGTTCGGGAGACAAGCAGACATGACCGAGACGACTCTCCGGTCAATAACCAACAGCGGGATCTGGATACCCATGTTGGCTCCCACATGCTCCACGATGATCTCATCGGATGAACCACGATGTTGAGGATTCAATCAACCCCGTACGCTATTCCCTTTGTCTATCGATATGTTACTTGCCCGAGATTCGATCGTCGGTATCCCAATACCTCGTTCAATCTCGTTACCGGCAAGTCACTTTACTCGTACCGTAATGCATGATCCCGTGACCAGGCACTTGGTCACTCTGAGCTCATTATGATGATGCATTACCGAGTGGGCCCAGTGATACCTCTCCGTCATACGGAGTGACAAATCCCAGTCTTGATCCATGTCACCCAACAGACACTTTCGGAGATACCCGTAGTCTACCTTTATAGTCACCCAGTTACGTTGTGACGTTTGGCATACCCAAAGCACTCCTACGGTATCCGGGAGTTACACGATCTCATGGTCTAAGGAAAAGATACTTGACATTGGAAAACTTTAGCAAACGAACTATACGATCTTGTGCTATGTTTAGGATTGGGTCTTATCCATCACATCATTCTCCTAATGATGTGATCTCGTTATCAATGACATCCAGTGTCCATAGTCAGGAAACCATGACTATCTGTTGATCAACGAGCTAGTCAACTAGAGGCTCACTAGGGACATGTTGGTGTCTGTTATTCACACATGTATTACGATTTCCGGATAACACAATTATAGCATGAATAAAGACAATTATCATGAACAAGGAAATATAATAATAATGCTTTTATTATTGCCTCTAGGGCATATTTCCAACA
>NW_025283715.1:0-1166 GCF_018294505.1 Triticum aestivum
AAGTAGGAGAGACAGACACCCGCTAGCCACCTTATGCAACTAGTGCATGTCAGTCGGTGGAACCTGTCTCACGTAAGCGTACGTGTAAGGTCGGTCCGGGCCGCTTCATCCTACAATGCCGCCGAAACAAGAAACGACTAGTAGCGGCAAGAAGAATTGGCAACATCAACGCCCACAACTTCTTTGTGTTCTACTCGTGCATAGTAACTACGCATAGGCCTGGCTCATGATGCCACTGTTGGGAATCGTAGCATAATTTAAAATTTTCCTACGCTCACCAAGATGCATCTATGGAGTCTACTAGCAACGAGGGGAAAGGAGTGGATCTACATACCCTTGTAGATCGCGAGCGGAAGCGTTCCAATGAACGTGGATGACGGAGTCGTACTCGCCGTGATCCAAATCACCGATGACCGAGTGCCGAACGGACGGCACCTCCGCGTTCAACACACGTACGGTGCAGCGACGTCTCCTCCTTTCTTGATCCAGCAATGGGGAAGGAGAGGTTGATGGAGATCCAACAGCACGACGGCGTGGTGGTGGATGTAGCGGCTCTCCGGCAAGGCTTCGCCGAGCTTCTGCGCGCGAGAGAGAGGTGTTGCAGGGGAGGAGGGAGGCGCCAAAGGCTGTAGTGTTTGCTGCCCTCCCTCCCCCCCACTATTTATAGGACCCCTTGGGAGGGGGGGAGCCGGCCAAAACCCATCTAGGGTTGGGGGGGGCGGCGGCCAAGGGGGGAAGGGGTTGCCTTGCCCCCCAAGGCAAGGGGAAACTCCCCCCCTAGGGTTCCCAACCCTAGGCGCATGGGGGGGAGGCCCAAAGTGGCGCCCCAGCCCATTAGGGGCTGGTTCCCCTCCACTTTCAGCCCACGGGGCCCTCCGGGACAGGTGGCCCCACCCGGTGGACCCCCGGGACCCTTCCGGTGGTCCCGGTACAATACCGATAACCCCCGAAACTTTCCCGGTGGCCAAAACTGGACTTCCTATATATAATTCTTCACCTCCGGACCATTCCGGAACCTCTCGTGACGTCCGGGATCTCATCCGGGACTCCGAACAACTTTCGGGTTTCCGCATACATATATCTCTACAACCCTAGCGTCACCGGACCTTAAGTGTGTAGACCCTACGGGTTCGGGAGACATGCAGACATGACCGAGACGCCTCTCC
>NW_025283716.1:0-1166 GCF_018294505.1 Triticum aestivum
TGGAGGGGGGGGTCCGGACGGCGGCGAGGGAGGAGGACGAGGACGGTCCGGTGACGGGGCGGCTACGGGCGACGTGGGGCGCGGGGCGCAGGGGGAGCGATGGGGTTCGTTCCCCCGATCCGATCTGGATCGGGGAGGAGGGGGGAGAGCGAGTGGGGGGAGGGGTGGAGTGGCGGACCGGCTAGGGTTCCAGTCGGGGTGGGGGGTTAAGGGGAGGCCGGCTGGGCCAGGTGGGCCGGCCTGGCCGGTGAGCTGGGCCGTCTGGCCCAGTTGGCCAGGGGGCCCCTTTTTTTCCTTTTAGTTTTGTTTTGTCTTTTGCTTTTGTATTTATTTTCTTTTCTGTTTTAGCTTAATTAAAATGCCAAAACATTTTACAAAAATTTGTGCACCCCACCATAATTAGGTTTGCTATTTTAGACAACCCCCGAACAATTTAGTTTTCGTTTCTGAAAACTTTTATTGTTTGTTTTTGTTTTAAATTTGAAATTCGAACTAGGTTCCGAACTAACGCGAGTTTATCCACAGTAACCGAGGTGACATGGCACCATTAGCGGGGATTACTGTAGCAAGATTATCCGGGCGTTACAAATCTCCTCCACTACAAGAAATCTCGTACCGAGATTTTAGGAGGTAGAAGGAAACAGTGCGGGGTATTCATCACGCAGGCGATCCTCGCGTTCCCAGGTGGCTTCGTCTTCAGAGTGATTCGACCACTGGACCTTGAGGAACTTGATCGCCTTCTGGCGTGTGCGGCGTTCAGCTTGGTCGAGAATGCGGACCGGATGCTCTTTATAGGAGAGGTCCTGTTGCAATTCGAGGACTTCATGATCCACAGCTCGGATGGGGTCCTTGAAGCAACGGCGGAGTTGTGACACATGGAACACATCGTGAACCTGAGAAAGGTTCGACGGAAGCTCCAGTTGATATGCCACTTTTCCACGCCTCTCGAGAATAGTGAATGGGCCAATATAGCGAGGAGCTAGCTTGCCCTTGATCCCGAAGCGGTGAGCACCCTTCATTGGTGTGACGCGAAGATAGGCCTTTTCGCCAGGTTGATAGACCATGTCTTTATGATGACGGTCATACTGACTCTTCTGACGTGACTGAGCAGTCTTGAGATTCTCGCGAATAATGCGGACTTGTTCTTCGGCATGTTGGATAATATC
>NW_025283717.1:0-1166 GCF_018294505.1 Triticum aestivum
GTTGCATTCCCTTTTTAATTTTTTTCGCGCCGCTTGCAAAACAAAACACACGTGTAAGTAATATATTTACCGTGTTTTATTATTTTGCACGAGTGCGGTAAGTCATAGCTGGGTGCTCACGATTCACGGGTCCAGCGTCGGCGTTGTGGCGCGGCAAGCGTGCACTGGTGCGGTTGAGAGGGAGGGGTGGAAACCGCGTTAAACTCGTCTCCGTAGTTGAGAGGGAGCGGCCAAAGCAATGTGCAATCGTCTTTGTAGTGGAGCTGGGAGGGGCAAGGATAAGGGACGAAGACCGGGGTAACATGTCGGATGCGATCATACCAGCACTAAAGCACCGGATCCCATCAGAACTCCGAAGTTAAGCGTGCTTGGGCGAGAGTAGTACTAGTATGGGTGACCTCCTGGGAAGTCCTCGTGTTGCATTCCCTTTTTAATTTTTTCCGCGCCCCTTGCAAAACAAAACGCACGTGTAAGTAATATATTTACCGTGTTTTATTATTTTGCACGAGTGCGGTAAGTCATAGTTGGGTGCTCACGATTCACGGGTCCAGCGTCGGCGTTGTGGCGCGGCAAGCGTGCACTGGTGCGGTTGAGAGGGAGGGGTGGAAACCGCGTTAAACTCGTCTCCGTAGTTGAGAGGGAGCGGCCAAAGCAATGTGCAATCGTCTTTGTAGTGGAGCTGGAAGGGGCAAGGATAAGGGACGAAGACCGGGGTAACATGTCGGATGCGATCATACCAGCACTAAAGCACCGGATCCCATCAGAACTCCGAAGTTAAGCGTGCTTGGGCGAGAGTAGTATTAGTATGGGTGACCTCCTGGGAAGTCCTCGTGTTGCATTCCCTTTTTAATTTTTTTCGCGCCACTTGCAAAACAAAACGCACGTGTAAGTAATATATTTACCGTGTTTTATTATTTTGCACGAGTGCGGTAAGTCATAGCTGGGTGCTCACGATTCACGGGTCCAGCGTCGGCGTTGTGGCGCGGCAAGCGTGCACTGGTGCGGTTGAGAGGGAGGGGTGGAAACCGCGTTAAACTCGTCTCCGTAGTTGAGAGGGAGCGGCCAAAGCAATGTACAATCGTCTTTGTAGTGGAGCTGGGAGGGCCAAGGATAAGGGACGAAGACCGGGGTAACATGTCGGATGCGATCATACCAGCACTAAAGCA
>NW_025283718.1:0-1166 GCF_018294505.1 Triticum aestivum
CGTGAGGGGGGCCACACACCGGAGACGCGTGCCGCCTCTTCGGACATGCCACAACACCACCCCGCATGTATGAGGGCCCGGTACGACGCTCCGGTGGCATTGCTACCCCCCCAGGGCCCCCGTCCCGCCTAACCCTGTAGCGTTTGACCACGGGATCTAGCCCTTTGACTTTGCACGGACGGGCTTTGACCAGTGGACCTCTCCACCCGGTTGTGTCGGGTTGGCCCAGAGGGACACCGGGGAGCAACATCCGGGCCAGGCCCACAGCTACATCCACTCCGTGTAGACCCGACGCGTCCGTTTCCCTCCTCCAGGTGCCGGCGGCGGCGCCGTCCGTGAGGGAGGGCACGCACCGGAGACGCGTGCTGGGTGTTTGCAACCGCCTCAACACTTCCAGACTTGTGAGAGGCCGCCTACGCAAGATTTTACGGTATGCTACCCCCCGAAGGCCGCCGGCCATAGTCGTAGACGTGCGAAGAGCAATCCGCGTAGAGGGAAGTGTTCAGATACTTCTCCATCACAAAAAATTATGAAAAATTACCATCAGTCCTATAGCACATGTGCCCACGTTGTTTTAAAAACTCATGATTTTATCGCGCTCCAAGTATTTAATAATATTCACGCTGCATCGTTACCGCAGAACGTCTACCACCGTTTCATTGCCGTCCGTGAGGGGGGCCACAACCCGGAGATGCGTGCCGCCTCTTCGGACATGCCACAACACCACCCCGCATGTATGAGGGCCCGGTACGACGCTCCGGTGGCATTGCTACCCCCCAGGGCCCCCGTCCCGCCTAACCCTGTAGCGTTTGACCACGGGATCTAGCCCTTTGACTTTGCACGGACGGGCTTTGACCAGTGGACCTCTCCACCCGGTTGTGTTAGGTCGGCCCATAGGAACACTTTGGAGCAACATCCGGGCCAGGCCCACAGCTACATCCACTCCGTGTAGACTCGACGCGTCCGTTTCCCCCCTCCGGGTGCCGGCGGCGGTGCCGTTCGTGAGGGGGGCCACGCACCGGAGACGCGTGCCGCCTCTTCGGACATGCCACAACACCACCCCGCATGTATGAGGGCCCGGTACGACGCTCCGGTGGCATTGCTACCCCCCCAGGGCCCCCGTCCCGCCTAACCCTGTAGCGTTTGACCACGGGATCTAGCCCTTT
>NW_025283719.1:0-1166 GCF_018294505.1 Triticum aestivum
TCAGACCCCGAGAAGGTATTATATGCTCCACACTATCTCACAGGAGCAGCCGCATCGTGGTGGGAGAATTTTCTGCACATGCATCCCAACGAAAATGACATAACCTGGGATGATTTCAAGGAAGGTTTCCGTGGTGCACATATTCCTAAGAGTATTATGAAAATCAAGAAGAGAGAATTCGATGACCTCAAACAAAGGAACATGACAGTGTCAGATTACAACAGTCAATTTACCCTATTATCCCGCTACGCCAATGAGGAGCGTATGACTGAAATCAAGAAGATGGAGAAATTCCTTGACGGTCTGGCGCCCGCGCTTAAATGCCAACTGGTCGTGCACACTTTTCCTGATTTTAAAACACTGGTGGACAAGGCCATTACTCTGGAAAATGAGAGACGCAGTCTGGAAGATATCCGCAAGCGAAAAAGGGACCAGACTAATCACGCTCGCAATCACCAAAGCAAGACAGATTTTCAAAAGGGTGGGACACACAAATTCTCATCCAATGTCTCACGCCCAATCAAGAATTTTCATGCAAGGGACAAGGAATTCACCTATCGCCCCGGCGTTACTTGTTACGCTTGTGGAGAAGAAGGGCACTATGCCAAACAGTGCCCCAAGCCAAGGAGTTCAACCCCAAAGCCGAACAACAGCGGCAATAATTCAGCGCCCAAGCGAAACAATTTCAATCCCAACAATAACCACAGGAAGGGTCATCTGAACCACGTAACCAAAGAGGAGGCACAAAATGCTCCGGATATCGTACTCGGTACGTTTCCTGTCAACACAATACCTGCAATGGTTTTGTTTGATTCTGGAGCTTCTCACTCTTTCATTTCGAAAAGTTTTGCTTTGCAAAATAATTTTTCGATGCTTCCTTTGGAGAAATCCATGACCATCAAGTCCCCTGGGATTCAGCAAGTTACTCAGAATTACTGTCAGAATGTGGTCATTGAGTTCGAAGGATTGGAGTTTTACGCAAATCTTATTGTGTTGGAAAATAAAGGACTGGATGTCATCCTAGGGATGGATTGGCTAACCACAAATAAGGGTTTTATCGACTGTTTCAACAGGACCGTAATTCTCACACACCACCAAGGGAAGACAATAAGAGTATCAGCCAAGGAAGGAAAAATACCCCGGCAACCGAGATTAAATAAGGTGGA
>NW_025283720.1:0-1166 GCF_018294505.1 Triticum aestivum
AGAGAGGTGCGGGAGCAGCTCCTAACAACGGAGCGCATACTAGCACTTCAAGAGAAAATAGCAGGATTTTTGCTCGACCAGGCTATAGATCCCAAAGGAGAATACTATTACCCGCTACCGCCCCATGAACCACTTGTCATCGTGCTCCGAAGGCACCAGGCAATATGTAGAAGAAATTGTGCATATACGTATGTGTGAATAATTAATGATGGTTGTGAGACACTCGATTATATATATATATACACATGTGTATGTGTGAATAATTAATGGTGGTTGTGAGACACTCGATATATATATATATATATGTGTGTGTGTGTGTGTGTGTGTGTGTGTGTGTGTGTGTGTGTGTGTGTGTGGACTCACCGAATCTCGCCACCGCCAAGCATCTGGCGCCAGACCGTCGCAGCCCGTCTAGCGTGGGATCCGGTGGTGATTGGGGGCATGGAGCAGTGGCGTGGTGGTTGGGCACGGGACGTAGCGTGGTTGAGCACAAGGGGTGGCATCGTATCTTGGCATGGGCAGCCGTGGCTGGGCCGGCGGGTGTGTGGGTGCAGCATGGGGTGGTCGTGTGGTTGCGCCTGAGAGGTGCGAGCATGGGGCGGTGTGGTTGCCGCTGGGATTTGGAAGAATGGGGCAGCGTGGTTGCTCGGGCTGGGTGAAGTAGAGAGTGTTGGGATTTATCCCTTGCCCTAGCTCAGCTCTTCATCGCTCTCACTCTTTTTCTCTGGCTAAAACCAAATGAAGAAGAAAGAGGGGAAGAGTGGAAACAGAGGTTTTTCCGGTGCTCGAATGCCCGCCGCAACGAACGACAATTTTCTTGCGCTCGAATTCAGTCCACGGCAAATACAATGAACCCCACACGACCTTATTCCCTGGGCATGCGTTGGGCACGATCCCCACACCTCCACACAGTTGAGCGCCCGATCCGGCCCGCTCTAGCCGCGCCACGACACGCACGCACGCGCCCGGGTCGCGGCGAGCCCGCAACAGATCGGCTTGTTCACCCTGACCAGTTCGCCAACAGCCTGCTGCTACTACGACGGTGAGGAGTGGACTCGCCGAATTTTGTAGATAGTGTCATTGACCAATTTTTCTACTGCTATCACAAATGAATTTATTCATTGATATTCATACAGCTACTAGTTACCATTGTTGCTATATGATGT
>NW_025283721.1:0-1166 GCF_018294505.1 Triticum aestivum
CACTAGAGTTGAACTAGCTCTATTGCCTAGTACATATAATTTTACACTAGAGTTGAACTAGCTCTATAGCCTAGTAAAAATAATTTTACACTAGAGTTGAACTAGCTCTATAAGCTAGTTCAAATAATTTTACACTAGAGTTGAACTAGCTCTATAGCCAAGTACAAATAATTTTACAATAGAGTTGAACTAGCTCTATAAGCTAGTTGAAATAATTTTACACTAGAGTTGAACTAGCTCTATAAGCTAGTTGAAATAATTTTACACCAGAGTTGAAATAGCTATATAAGCTAGTTCAAATAATTTTACACTAGAGTTGAACTAGATCTATAGACTAGTACAAATAATTTTACACTAGAGTTGAACTAGCTCTATAAGCTAGTTCCAATAATTTTACACTAGAGCTGAACTAGCTCTATAGCCTAGTACAAATAATTTTACACTAGAGTTGAACTAGCTCTATAGCCTAGTACAAATAATTTTACACTAGAGTTGAAGTAGCTCTATAGTCTAGTTCAAATAATTTTACACTAGTGTTGAACTAGCTCTTTAGTCTAGTACAAATAATTTTACACTAGAGTTGAACTAGCTCTATAAGCTAACTAAAATAATTTTCCAAAAGAGTTTGCCTATCTCCATAGCCTAGTACAAATAATTTTACACTAGAGTTGAACTAGCTCTATAGCCTAGTACAAATAATTTTACACTAGAGTTGAATTAGCTCTATAAGCTAGTTCAAATAATTTTACACTAGAGTTGAACTAGCGCTATATAGCCTAGTACAAATAATTTTACACTAGTGTTGAATTAGCTCTATAAGCTAGTACAAATAATTTTACACTAGATTTGAACTAGCTCTATAGCCTAGTTCAAATAATTTTACACTAGAGTTGAATTAGCTCTATAAGCTAGTTCAAATAATTTTACACTAGAGTTGAACTAGCTCTATGGTCTAGTTCAAATACTTTTACACTATTGTTGAACTAGATCTATAGCCTAGTACAAATAATTTTGCACTAGAGTTGAACTAGCTCTATAAGCTAGTTAAAATAGTTTTACAAAAGAATTGACCTAGCTCTATAGCCTAATACAAATAATTTTACACTAGACTTCAACTAGCTCTATAACCTAGTACAAACAATTTTACACTAGAGTTGAACTAGCTC
>NW_025283722.1:0-1166 GCF_018294505.1 Triticum aestivum
ATCCGCCTCCACCTCCGCCTCCTCCGGAAGCATGGCAAGCTGTGATGGCCGCTACTAATGCAAATACACAGTTGATCATGCAAATTCTCCAAGAGCGCAATCAAGGCAGCCAAGGGAATCAAGGCCATAATCAGCACCACTTTGCTACTCTGAACCAGTTCCTCGCAAATGGCCCAAAGACGTTCAGCGGTTGTGTTGAGGCTACCGATGCTGACGATTGGCTAGTGGATCTGGGCAAGCATTTTGAATGTAGCAACGTCAGGCCTGAAGATTTCGTCAAGTTCGCTTCTTTCCAGCTCAAAGATCAGGCTGCAGAGTGGTTCCAGCAGTACAAGGATTCCAGAGGTGGACGTGTTATCACTTGGGACGATTTCCGTCAAGATTTCCGCGCTCATCACATCCCTCAAAGTGTGGTTGAGAGTAAGCATCAGGAATTCCGCAATCTGAAGCAAGGCTCTTTGTCTGTCTATGACTACAACAAGTTGTTCCAGAAGCTCGCCCGTTTTGCCAAGCAGGATGTTCCTGATGAGAAGAGCATGATCTATCAGTTCAGGGGTGGTCTTCGTGAGGAAATTCAGCTCGCTCTTGTCCTCTTTGAGCCGTTGAGATACGATGAGTTCTACAACATGGCACTAAAGCAAGAGGCTGCTCAGATGAGATGTGATGCTTCCAGGAAGCGTGCCAGAGATGTTACTCCTTCTTCCTCTACTCAAGTGGTCAAGCAGCAGAAGTATTGGCTTCCTCCTCCTCCGTTCCGTCAGCCGTATCAGCAGAAGAGCAAAGGTGGCAGTGGTTTCTCCCACCCACCCAACCCAGGCTTTCAGAACAAGTCTTCGTCTCAAGCGCCAAGATCGAGTGCTCCGTATCACCGTCCGCTTTCAGAGGTCACGTGCAACAAGTGCCAACAGAAGGGTCACTATGCCAACAAGTGTACCAACCAGAGGCGTCTTCCTCCTCCTCCTCCTGTCAGATCGGCAAGTACAGCTGTGGTCAAGCATAATCCCAAGCACGCCAAGGTCAATATGCTGAATGCAGCTCAGGCAGAGGATTCTTCAGATGTGATCATGGGTAACCTTCCTATTAATGATATTCCTGCAAAAGTTCTTTTTGACACGGGTGCATCGCATTGTTTCATGTCAAAGCCATTTTTTACCAAGCATGAGTTC
>NW_025283723.1:0-1166 GCF_018294505.1 Triticum aestivum
GAATCCACGGCGGCAACTTGCATCAGATGCACATGAATTAAAGGAAGTCACTACCTTCATCCAAACATATGCTTCATGAGCTAGCATGAACAAATGCTTTCAAAAGTTTCCAACACTAGCTTAATGTTCAACAAAATCATGGAGGAGATAAGGATGTTGTCAATGGGCTCAACAACAACTCATCTAGGTTTCCTTTTAAAAGGAATTCCATAGTTAAGTGAACACGGTGATAGCATTGGTCAGACCAAAGATGTAATGGTGTATGCTCGAGGGATCATCCACGAGTAAGACAACATTACGAATATCGTTGGTTCTGGTCTGATTGGATGATAGCCCATACTCCAATCAAAAGTTAGATAAAAATGATAGGTCCAGCAACTGATCACAGGGACCAATCGATGAAGATATCATCTTTCGTCAACACATACTACACAAGAATATCCCTTTGGAACGAACTAAGTCAGACAAGCTTTTATCTTCCAACTCTCCAAGTTGTTGTCTAGCTTAACCAACTAGCTCAGGGATATCCAACACAGCTTCTTGGAGAAGGATGGTTCACAAGAAACCAACTTGATCACGAGCTCAACACAGCGGTCAGGTGACAACCTGGTAACACTTCCGAGAAGATCTTCGGAAAATCACGAACCACCGATATGTTGCTAAGCTCGAGAACAATCTTGCTCTTTGAGGCAAGACGATATGATCAATAGAGCGAAGATTTGAATAATCCTAACTCATCGATCGAGGAGTGCATCGAGAACAAGGACTAGGTAGCATGATCAACCTTAGAATGATGATTCAAAACCAGCACGCTAAGAATGAAATTATTGCCCATTAACTACCAAGCAACAAGGTTGCTAGGAGTATTGAATTCACACATCACGATTCACTTGTCGGCATTCCGGTTGCGACAACACGGAACCGAGGGATGAATAATAATGGCGAGAAGTATCACTACATCAAGAATTCACAAGAGCCGGTGCAATTCTCATGAAAATCCTGACATAAAGACGGTAATACTTCAGGGTAGAACAAAATCAAAAGCTGGGCTGGCATTTTGATCTGCGGAGCACAATTGCTTTGACCCAATCCTAGATATGGAAGAGGTACTGGAGTTTGTTTCTCCTAGTCATTCCGCGATAGAATGGCTTGACGGACCACAAGAG
>NW_025283724.1:0-1166 GCF_018294505.1 Triticum aestivum
GACGGACTTAAGCATCGCTACGGATGAGAAAATCTCATCGTAGTCAACTCCTTGAACTTGTGGAAATACTCTTTGCCACAAGTCGAGCTTCATAGACGGTAACATTACCGTCCACGTCCGTCTTCTTCTCAAAGTTCCATTTATCTCGGATTTCATGGCTTCTAACCATTTGTCGGAATATGGGCCCACCATCGCTTCTCCATAGCTCATAGGTTCATCGTTGTCCAACAACATGACTTCCAAGACAGGATCACGTACTACTCTGAAGTATTACGCATCCTCGTCGTCCTACGAGGTTTGGTAGTGACTTGATCCGAAGTTTCATGATCACCATCATAAGCTTCCACTTCAATTGGTGTAGGTGCCACAGGAACAACTTCCTGTGCCCTGCTACACACTAGTTGAAGTGACGGTTCTATAACCTTATCAAGTCTCCACCATCCTCCCACTCAATTCTTTCGAGAGAAACTTTTCCTCGAGAAAGGACTCGTTTCTAGAAGCAATTACTTTTGCTTCCAGATCTGAAACAGGAGGTATACCCAACTGTTTTGGGTTTTCTATGAAGATGTATTTATCCGCTTTGGGTTCGAGCTTATCAGCTTGAAACTTTTTCACATAAGCTGCGCAGCCCCAAACTTTTAAGAAACGACAACTTAGGTTTCTCTAAACGGTGTCGTCTCAACGGAATTGGGTGGTGCCCCTTTTAAAGTGAATGCGGTTGTCTCTAATGCCTAACCCATAAACGATAGTGGTAATTTGATAAGAAACATCATGGTATGCACCATATCCAATAGGGTGCAGTTATGATGTTCGGACACACCATCACACTATGGTGTTCCAGGCGGTATTAATTGTGAAACACTTTCCACAATGTCTTAATTGTGTGCCAAACTCGTAACTCAGATATCTCTATGATCATATCATAGACATTTTATCCTCTTGTCACGACAATCTTCGACTTCACTCTGAAATTACTTGAACCTTTCAATAATTCAGACTTGTGTTTCATCAAGTAAATATTCTCAGCATCTACTCAAATCATCTGTGAAGTAAGAACATAATGATATCCACTGCATGCCTCAGAACTCATTGGACTGCATACATCAAAATGTATTACTTCCAATAAGTTGCTCTCTTGTTCCATCTTACTGAAAACGAGGACTTTC
>NW_025283725.1:0-1166 GCF_018294505.1 Triticum aestivum
TCTTCGGGCCCCCAAAACGGTGAGTAATAGTCCACGAAACGGGTCCGAATTGGCCAAAACTATGAGTGTTGATGACGAACACGTTAATGCACTCCTGGGATCGTCAATCATGGAAATGGCTCTGGGACCCATAACAGTGAGTAATAGTGCATGAAATGGACCAGAATTGGCCGAAATAGAGAGTGTTGATGACCACACGTAAACGCACCCCGAGATTGGTCAATCGTGGAAATCACTTCGGGACCCCAAAACTAAGTATAGTCCAAGAAACGGGCCAGAATCGACCCAAACAACGAGTTTTGAACACCCACACATAGCACACCTTGGGGTTCGACAACCATGGAAAGCGTTTTGGGACCCCAAAACGGTGAGTAATAGTCCATGAAAGAGCCCAGAATCGGACAAACCTAGGATTAGTGATGATCGACACGTAAACGCACTCAGGGGTTCGTTAATCGTGGAAATCACTCCAGGACCCCAAAATAGTGAGTAATAGTCCATGAAACGGGTCAGAATCGGCCAAAACTGCGAGTGTTGACGAGTGACATGTAAGCGTACCTTCGGGTTGAACGATTGTGGAAATCGCTTTGGGACCCCAAAATGGTGAGTAATAGTCCACGAAACGGGTCAGAATTGGCCAAAACTCTGAGTGTTGACGATGGACACGTAAATGCACTCTTGGGATCGTCAATCATGGAAATCGCTCTGGGACCCAAAACTGTGAGTAATAGTGCACGAAACGGACCAGAATTGGCCAAAATTGATAGTGTTGATGACCACACATAAACGCACCCTGAGATTGGTCAATCGTGGAAATCACTTCGGGACCCCAAAACTAAGTATAGTCCAAGAAACGGGCCAAAATCGACCCAAACTACGAGTTTTGAACACCCACACATAGCACACCTTGGGGTTCGACAACCAGGGAAAGCGTTTTGGGACCCCTAACTGGTGAGTAATAGTCCATGAAAGAGCCCAGAATCGGACAAACCTAGGATTATTGATGACCGAGACGTAAACACACTCAGGGTTCGTTAATCGTGGAAATCACTCCAGGACCCCAAAATAGTGAGTAATAGTCCACGAAACGGGTCAGAATCAAGCAAAACTGCGAGTGCTGACGACCGACACGTAAGCGCACTTTGGGGTTGAACGACTGTGGAAAT
>NW_025283726.1:0-1166 GCF_018294505.1 Triticum aestivum
TCTTGGGCCTCGGCCGCCCCGGCCCCCGTTGGCCTCGGGCGCGGGCGCGGGCGCCGTGTCCTCCTGGGGTGCGCCCGAACGGGCATCGCCCCGCGCGCCCGCTTGCCCGTTTGCCCCTCGGGGCCAATGACATGGGGGCCCCACCCCCCCACACAACAGAACGTTTTTTTTAATTAAAGCAGGGAATAAAAATAAAATGAAAATGAATTAAAACTAATTAACTAATTAATTAATTAATTAATTAAGTAAGTAATTAATTAGTCTAATTAATTCTGATTAATTAACCCTAATCACTAATTAACCTAATTAACTAATGTTAATTAACTCTGATTAGGTTAATTAGATATTAGAGAATGACATGCGGGACCCACCTGTCAGGGTTGACTCGGTCAACCCTGTTGACTGATGATGTCAGCATGACATCATGCTGATGTGATAAAAGCATTTTCGAAATTAATTAAATAATTAATTAAATTCCTGAAATTAATAAAATCTTTTAAAAATCATATCTTTTAATCCGTAATCCGGATTAAAATATTTTCAACATGAAAGTTGATCAGAACGACGTGACGAATCCGGATACGCAGTCCGTTCGTCCACCACACGCCTCTAACCTATCGAACCTGCAAACTTTCCTCTCCGGTTCATCTGTCTGACAGACGTCCGGAACCGGGAAAACTTCCCCGGATGTTTTCCCCCCTAACCAGTACCCCCTCATACCACGTTAGGGCACGCCTAGCATCGCTTCTTGACATGTCATGCATCGATATGCATCTGTTTACTTGTATTCATTGTTTCTTCCCCCTCTTCTCTCCGGTAGACTACGAGACCGACGCTGCTGCTGGCCAGTTCGACTACGGTGTTGACGACCCCTCTCTCTTGCCAGAGCAACCAGGCAAGCCCCCCCCTTGATCACCAGATATCGCCTATTCTCCTCTATACTGCTTGCATTAGAGTAGTGTAGCATGTTACTGCTTTCGTTAATCCTATTCTGATGCATAGCCTGACATTGTCGCTACATCTGTTGATACCTTACCTGCAATCCTAAATGCTTAGTATAGGATGCTAGTTTATCATCATTGGCCCTACATTCTTGTCAGTCTGCCTTGCTATACTATCGGGCCGTGATCACTTGGGAGGTGATCACGGGTATATACTATACATAC
>NW_025283727.1:0-1166 GCF_018294505.1 Triticum aestivum
ATCCATAGTTTTTCTGTGCTCAAAATGCACCATTCAAAGCCACATCATCAATATTCAACCCTTTCTGACTTCATTTGTTATTTTCATGCATTTACTGGTTATTTTGAGCTATAAGACCCTGAAATTGAAAAGCATTTCAAATGAACTCTGAAAAGGTTGAAAGTTGGCATGGTATCATCATTTGACCCACATAGAATGTGCAAGAATGTAGAGATAGTTACGCAAAAAACTGGATGCACTTCGTGTACAAAACGGACAATCTCTTTCGAAGTATCAGGGTTTCATACAGAAACTCGTCTGTTACAAAGGGATTTCATTTTTTTTTTGAACTTATTTGAACTCCACAGTTTTTCTGTGCTCAAAATGCACCATTCAAAGCCGCATCATCAATTTTCAACCCTTTCTGTCTTCATTTGTTATTTTTCATGCATTTACTGATTATTTTGAGCTATAAGACCCTGAAATTGAAAAGCATTTCAAATTCACTCTTAAAAGGTTGAAAGTTGGCATGGTATCATCATTTGACCCACATATCATGTGCAAGAAACTAGAGAGGGTTACGGCAAAAACTGGATGCACTTCGTGTACAAAACGGATAATCTCTTTCGGAGTATCAGGGTTTCATACGGAAACTTGTCTGTTACAAAGGGATTTCAATTTTTTTGAACTCCATAGTTTTTCTGTGCTCAAAATGCACCATTCAAAGCCACATCATCAATTTTCAACCCTTTCTGACTGTATGTTTTATTTTTCATGCATTTACTGATTATTTTGAGCTATAAAACCCTGAAATTGGAAAGCATTTCAAATGAACTCTGAAAAGGTTGAAAGTTGGCATGGTATCATCATTTGACCCACATAGCATGTGCAAGAATGTAGAGAGGGTTACGACAAAAACTGGATGCACTTCGTGTACAAAACGGACAATCTCTTTCGAAGTATCAGGGTGTCATACGGAAACTCGTTTGTTACAATGGGATTTCATTTTTTTTGAACTTATTTTAAATCCATAGTTTTTTTGTGCTCAAAATGCACCATTCAAAGCCACACCATCAATTTTCAACCCTTTCTGACTTCATTGTTATTTTTCATGCATTTAGTGATTATTTTGAGCTATAAGACCCTGAAATTGAAAAGCATTTCAAATGAACTCTAAAAAGGTTGAA
>NW_025283728.1:0-1166 GCF_018294505.1 Triticum aestivum
ACCCCTCTTCCTTGTTCGTTTCCGCCCTAAAGCCGCCCCGAACCCCTCTCCCCCGCACGTATTGCCTCGCCGGAACTCGAGCACCGCCGCCATGCCATTGCCGCCGCAGCACTCGACCCCGACCACCTTGCCGCCACCTGAGATCACCACCGTAACCCCATCGCTCGTCCGCATCTCCCCGTGCCCTCACCCAAGCCCGAAACGCATCGGAGCACCGTCATCCGCCGAAGCCCGAACGCCATCGCCGCGTCAACCTCACCGTCGTCCTCCTCTGACGTCCCCGAGCTCACCACCGACCACCATCGTCATCGCCATCGTCTTCCGCATCTCCTGGACACCTTCCCCGACACCGAGGACCACCGGAGGCGTCGACCGCGTTGAACCCGAGCCGCCGGAACCTCGCCGGAGTCACCTCGCCGCCACTGTGAGCATCCCCTCTCTTCTCCCCCGTTCGATTTTTTTTCAACGCTCTAGATTAGATCTATCGAGTAGGTTGTTTTTTTAATAGATCGGTTTAGTTCCGGTTTGGTACGGTTTTTATTCGGTTTAGGTTGGTTCAGGTCTAGTCATTTTAGCCGATCGGTCTTTCTGTTTTAGCCCGTACATGTTTGTGTTATTTTACGACCGAGCGCTAGATAGTTCAGATCGCCCGCCTCCCTGGCCCGATAGCAGTAGGGCATGTAGCTAGTGCCCGATTGTTTTTTTTATTATTTTCGTTTCTGTTTTAAAAACAGAATAGTTTTGATTTTATATTGCTTATAACTCTTATGTTTTAGATCCAAATTTAGTGTTTCTTTTTGCATTAGTTTTATAATTTCTTGAAGTTTCTTCTAGTGCAATTGGATTTCATATTTGAGTTGTTTAAAATTGAATTTGATGAAATTTGTTCAAATCACCAACTTGGTCGTATCTTGAGTTTTATAAAATATTTTTGATTGATTCTTTTTGCTACTGTTTTGTTATAGTTTTGTCTATCCAGTAGCTTATAGTGATTTATTTTTAGTTTATTTTAAATTAAGTTTTTAGCAAAACAGTACTGTTTTAGTTATAGTTTTGTTTTAAGTCTTTTCTTTATTGCTTTTATTAGTTTTAAATTATTTCTTTTTTGTCACTCTTGAAAAATTTAGTTTAGTTTCTGTTAGTCAACAAAAGAAAATTTTGTTTTT
>NW_025283729.1:0-1166 GCF_018294505.1 Triticum aestivum
GGTGTTCCAGGCTGTATCAGTTGTGAAACAATTTCCACAATGTCTTAATTCTGTGCCAAACTCGTGATTCAGATATTCATCTCTATGATCATATCATAGATCTTTTATCCTCTTGTCACGACGATCTTTCAACTTCACACTGAAATTACTTGAACCTTTCAATAATTCAGACTCGTGATTCATCAAGTAAATATACTCAACATCTACTCGAATCATCTGTGAAGTAAGAACATAACGATATTCACTGCATGCCTCAGCACTCATTGGACTGCACACATCAAAATGTGTTGCTTCCAACAAGTTGCTATCTTGTTCCATTTTACTGAAAACGAGGCTTTTCAGTCATCTTGCCCATGTGGTATGATTTGCATGTCCCAAGTGATTCAAAATCAAGTGAGTCAAAACGGTCCATTTGCATGGAGTTTCTTCATGCATATACACCAATAGACATGGTTCGCATGTCTCAAACTTTTCAAAAATGAGTGAGCCCAAAGATCCATCAATATGGAGCTTCTTCATGCGTTTTATACCAATATGACTTACATGGCAGTGCCACCAGTAAGTGGTACTATCATTACTATCTTTTGGCATGAAAATGTGTATCACTACGATCGAGATTCAATAAACCATTCAGGTTCAATACTAATCTTGATGGTAGAGGGAGCGTGCGATGTTTGATCACATCAAACTTGGAAACACTTCCAACACATATCGTCAGCTCACCTTTAGCTAGTCTCCGTTTATTCCGTAGCCTTTTGTTTCGAGTTACTAACACTTAGCAACCGAACCGGTATCTAATACCCTGGTGCTACTAGGAGTACTAGCAAAGTACACATTAACACAATGTATATCCAATATACTTTTATCGACCTTGCCAGCCTTCTTATCTACCAAGTATCTAGGGTAATTCTGCTCTAGTGGTTGTTCCCCTTATTACAGAAGCACTTAGTCTCGGGTTTGGGTTTTACCTTGGGTTTCTTCACTAGAGCAGCAGCTGATTTGCCGTTTCATGAAGTATCCCTTCTTGCCCTTGCCCTTCTTGAAACTAGTGGTTTCACCAACCATCAACAATTGATGCTCCTTCTTGATTTCTACTTTCGCGGTGTCAAACATCACGAATACCTCAAGGATCATCATATCTATCCCTGATATGTTATAGTTCATCA
>NW_025283730.1:0-1166 GCF_018294505.1 Triticum aestivum
TCGGCATGGAGCTTCTTCATGCGCTTGACACCAATGTGACCAAGGCGGCAGTGCCACAAGTATGTGGGACTATCGTTATCAACTTTAAATCTTTTGGCATCTACACTATGAACATGTGTAATATTACGCTCGAGATTCATTAAGAATAAACCATTGACCATCGGAGCATGACCATAAAACATATCTCTCATATAAATCGAACAACCATTATTCTCAGACTTAAATGAGTAGCCATCTCGTATTAAACGAGATCCAGATACAATGTTCATGCTCAAACTTGGCACTAAATAACAATTATTAAGGTTCAAAACTAATCCCGTAGGTAAATGTAGAGGCAGCATGCCGACGGCGATCACATCGACTCTGGAACCATTCCCGACGCGCATCGTCACCTCGTCCTTCGCCAGTCTCCGTTTATTCCGCAGCTCCTGCTGTGAGTTACAAATATGAGCAACGGCACCGGTATCAAATACCAAGGAGTTACTACGAGTACTGGTAAGGTACACATCAATCACATGTATATCAAATATACCTTTGGTGTTGCCGGCCTTCTTATCCGCTAAGTATTTGGGGCAGTTCCGCTTCCAGTGACCCTTCCCCTTGCAATAAAAGCACTCAGTCTCAGGCTTAGGTCCATTCTTTGACTTCTTCCCGGTAACTGGCTTGCCAGGTGCGGCAACCTCCTTGCCGTCCTTCTTGAAGTTCTTCTTACCCTTGCCCTTCTTGAACTTAGTGGTCTTATTGACCATCAACACTTGATGTTCTTTCTTGATTTCAGCCTCTGCTGACTTCAGCATCGAGAACACTTCAGGAATGGTCTTTTCCATCCCCTGCATGTTGTAGTTCATCACAAAGCTCTTGTAGCTTGGTGGGAGCGACTGGAGGATTCTATCAATGACCGCCTCATCTGGGAGGTTAATGTTCAGCTGGGTCATACGGTTGTGCAACCCAGACATCTTCAGGATGTGCTCACTGACAGAACTGTTTTCCTCCATCTTACAACTATAGAACTTGTCGGAGACATCATATCTCTCGACCCGGGCATGAGCTTGAAAAACTAGTTTCAGCTCTTCGAACATCTCATATGCTCCGTGGTGCTCAAAACGCTTTTGGAGCCCCGGTTCTAAGCTGTAAAGCATGCCGCACTGAACGAGGGAGTAATCATC